>NC_081533.1:29303441-29425941 GCF_030273125.1 Centropristis striata
AATGTGACCAGCTACTGCGACTGGCTAATGTGACCAGCTACTGCGACTGGCTAATGTGACCAGCTAATGCGACTGGCTAATGTGACCAGCTAATGCGACTGGCTAATGTGACCAGCTACTGCGACTGGCTAATGTGACCAGCTAATGCGACTGGCTAATGTGACCAGCTACTGCGACTGGCTAATGTGACCAGCTACTGCGACTGGCTAATGTGACCAGCTAATGCGACTGGCTAATGTGACCAGCTAATGCGACTGGCTAATGTGACCAGCTAATGCGACTGGCTAATGTGACCAGCTAATGCGACTGGCTAATGTGACCAGCTTTCTTGGATGTTTTTGTTCCGGGGTCATATGCCAGCGTAGGGGGGTGGAGCATGCACACATGTGTCGTCTTGTCATACATGCCGGCGAAAATCCTATTCCAATCACATTATCTGGGTGTCCTAATCGGATTTGGAGAACTCTGAAATTAGTCGGACTAACACCTTTACATGCACTTCAGTTGTCCAGTTAAAGTCAGATTAAGGCAATAATTTATTTTTTTCAAGTGCCATGTAAACATACTGAGTGTCTATGTGTCAGCCCTGTGATAGGCTGGTGACTTGTCCAGGGTGTACCCACCTCTCACCCAATGCCCCCCGCCACCTGGGTTAGTATAAGCGGTTAAGGATATTTAGTATTGTGTACAACTAAAACACAACGTTCATGGAACTACTCCTGCATTTACACCCATATATTTGTGTCAAGCCTAGGTTTCATACCTTTATTATTTTCAGTAAATTTTATCCATTATTCTAATGGAAACGCACATAACAAAGCTTCTGTGTGAACTATACCCAACAGGTACTAAAAGGCAACAGGGCATACACACACACACACAGGATATAGACATTGTTTATAGAGTACAAGGAACAAGAGGTTTAGAAGAGGTTTCTGCCTCAGGGCCCTCAAGAGGGTTATTGGCTCAGCCTTAATAAAGGGCAAATGAAAAATAAAGCCCAGTGTCATTATCATCCAACTGCATAGCTTCAGCTCTAGCAGTTTTAGACCTCCAGAAGTCTGGCGCCCGCCGATGGGGGATGGGAACAATGACAGCAATGGCGTGTGAGAACTCGGCAGTAGATATTATGGTCTCAAACCCTCCACCAGGAGTTTGTGGGTGCATTCCTTTACAGTAACATGATTGGGATAATACCATTTAGGATGAACAAAGCCAGCAAGACCTTCTACTCTCTTCTTACCAATCTGTTTCCCTCTGTCTGCCAGAATCAGAAGGAAGCCGGCTAGTTCACTCAGGCCGCGTTCAGACTGCAGGCGAATCTGATTCAAATCAGATTCCTACTCAAATCCGATTTTTAGGGCTGACTGTCCACACTGTTTTTAGCAAGTGTCCAAATCGGATATGGCTCTGTTCAGACTGGGCCACATTGTTGACTGATCTGACAGGTTGCCATAGTAACGGCGTCAAAGCGTCTGACATCGTCATATAATTGCGACAGCGACAAGAACAACAACAACAAACATGATGGAGGCAGGTCACCTCAGTATATTGGCCTTATCACTGTCCAGTAGAGGTGCAGAACATCTCAGATCACCAGGGGAGAAACCGGGCGGATGGACGCCCCCGTCGGGCGCGTATGAGTCGGTCGCGGCTGCCGGTCGACACCTCGTCTCCGCGCTGCCGGCGCTACACGTAGAGTGATGTCACGGACAGTCAAAACCGATCTGAGTGTTTGGAGGTTCAGACTGAGACGCATCTGTCCAAATGCAATCTGAAACTACCTCCTGAAGGTGGTTTCGATCCAGTTTGCAAAAATCGGATTTCATATGATTTGAGACTGTTCAGACTTCAAAAGAGCCATCCAGTTCCAATCTGGATGGGCTAAAAATCGTATTTTGGCTGGCAGTCTGAACGCGGCCTCAGACTATCCAGTATATTCCCAGTCCGAGAAGCAAACTATTCTCCCTGCAGGCTCGCCGTTGGTTCACCGAAGCTGACAGTTCATCCACCTCGTTATCAAGGAACCTCACGTTCTCCATAATGACTACAGGAAGAAAAGCTTTCACTGTCCTGTCCCTTTTGTTCCTCTACCAGACATTCACTTCAGCTGTTTTTACGTGACAAAGCTGTCTCCATATCTCCTAAAGTATGCAGACAGAGTTAACACTCGCTCTGCACCGGTAAAGCAGCAGCTTGTCGTGCGTGTAGGCGATTTTTGATTTGTACGAAGAAAAACCCCCAAGCTAAGACGTTGAAGCAGAAACAAATTACCGAAAAAAGCAGACAACAATAAATAAAACGTAGAGAGATGGAAAAAGGGCAAAGGTGGAAGGAAGCACACGGGATATCCCATTTACCTCGGTGAAGAAATAGGAACTGGTCGGATTCTTAATTGTAAATTGGGCACTCCGTGTCCACTTTTCTCCTTTTTGACGATTTAAAGATATTTTCCCATGGCGGCTCCTTCATAAAGATACTTTTGGACTTTGCGGCGGTAACATCTGGATGGTCTTTTTCCCATCTAACCAGAAGAACACGATGCCCCTGATTTCCAAAAAGTAATCTGATCTTTTCCACTCCATGTCAGTCCATCTCAGATGAGCTCTGGCCCAGAGAAGTTGGCAGCATTTCTGGATGTTCTTCATATATGGCTTTCGCTTTGCATGGTAGAGTGGTACCTTGGATGTCACAACAGCTGACTTTTAAGAAACAACCAGTAATCTGCCACCTTTGAGACTTGGTTAAATAGCTAAAATGTAAGCTGAACAGGAAAAAAACTCCTTTTACTTCATTTAATATTTGGCACAAAATCCCCTCTAAGAGTTTTTTAATTAACTTGTCTTTAACTTGTGAAAAGAAACTTTTATCTAGAGATTAGCATTTAGACATGATTAATATCTCCAGACATCTTGTGTAATTCACCAGCCCTTAATGAAGGAGAAAATACTGCCATGCTCCAATTACATTGAGATGTAATTATTCTATCAGTGATTAACATGCCTATTTACCCCATTAGCACTTGGTCGACATGATGGCTGCACATTTGTTTACTGATTTTTATAGCTCTTTTACTTTAGATTCAGCAGGCCTAATGGGGTTTCTTTGTGAAGTTTTTGAAGGGCATATTTTTTAAGGCATTTCTTTATCATACAAAGAGAAGAAGCCATGACTGAACTTTAAACACACCATCACTGATATATAATGTATCGTTCAGCTTTCTAAATCTGCATCTACCATGATCAAAATATCCTCTGTACGTTTTTTTTTAAAAGATGCAAACCAGTAGTGCTCTCAGAAGCAGCTCATTATTCCTGTTTATTTACATGGACATGCAGCCCACTCCAAAAGCCTGAGGATCAATATGAATCATATGATAATGCTAAATTAAAAAACACATCCTAACACAGGAGAAGACCCTAAGCTGGGAGAAGACAAACTGTCTATTTAAAATAATCCTGACTCAAAGCCACTTCCATTATCCATCTCCTGTTCTACGAAGGGCAGTGAAGAAAAAAAGTGTCAGACACATAAAACAACAAAGAAAAAGTGAAGACAGAAGGAGAAGGGTATTAAAGGAGGAGAGGATATGTCTGGTGTTCCTTCTCGCACATAATATTTCAAATCCTAATCAAATAACAATGTCGGTAAGCCCATTCCTTATACAGTAGACGAGGTAAACAAAGGCTTGAGCCTTTCAAGACTTCTGAGGTGTGAAATTATAGCTGAGACTGTGTTTGCTTCAAATGCTCAGGGTCAAAACAAGTAACAGAGCGGTCAAAACACAAAGTAGGCCATGCCAAACAGGGTAAACTAATATATGCAATCTATGAAACTGGTCTGTAGTAAAAATGTCTATGTTTTTGAAACTGGTCACACTACAAAGTAAACTTTATCCAGTAAAATAGGTGGTGCTAGAAGCTTGGTGACATCTACACCTTTCAGACAACGTGATGCTAGTTCTAGTGCTGGTTCTGGTTCTGGTTCTGGTTCTGGTTTCCAGTTGGTTCAACTTGTAAACCGTCTCAGAACCTGTTTGCTTTTCCGCAGGCTAGAAGGCCACGTCATTACGTCACTGTTTAAGTCTGGAAATGTCCTGGCTTGACACAAGGTTATTATAGTTAACGAAAACTAACGAAATAACAAAAACTAGAATTGAAAAAACATTTTCGTTAACTGAAATAAAAATAAAAACGAGAGTTTTTAAAAAAAACGATAACTAACTGAAACTGTATTTTGTGGTTACAAAACTAACTAAAACTAACTGAAATTATAGTGAAAATGTCCTTAGTTTTCGTCTTTGTCAACTTTTTCCATACGTAATTCTTTTGGTTGATATTAAATCTATTTAATCCATCTGGTTTTATGACTTAATAAACTTATTGGGGCTGAGATGGATCAGACAAAGGAAACATTTATTGTGACCTTATTGAATCTGGCACCCAACAAATACCCCATTACAAAAAAACTAAAACTAACACTAAAACTAACAAAAACTAAACTAAAACTAAGCATTTTCCAAAAAATAAAAAGTAATTAAAACTAATGAACTCACTCTGAAAACTAACTGAATTTGAAAACAAAAATTGACAACGAAATTAAAACTAAAACTAATGAAAAATCCAAAACTATTATAACCTTGGCTTGACACACTGAGCAAGAATGAGAGGAGCTATCGCTAGCTGCTAGGCTAAAGTAGCTAACAGAACTGAATAATACGGTGGCCCTGAGAGCTCACAGTGCTGCAAATTAAGAACACACATGCAAATACACAAAACACAAGCAAATTGAGAAAACATCTTCATCAATTTGACAACACAATCGCAGCATTAAGAAAACGTGCTGCAAATAGACCAGAACACAACAGAAGTGTTTCCAGAGGAACCTTAAAAGTGGTGCACACGTCCGGACACACTATCATCACGTTATTTCAAGATAATTATAAAAAAAAATCTTTACAATAGAAGCGACATCACACCAAACAGCATATTTAAAAAGCATTTAAATAGGTAACTTTAAAAGTACTTTATTATCCCTTCTTTCATTCTCCTTAACCGCTTATCCGCACACGGGTCTTGGCGGGCTGGAAACTATCCATATTCAAAGGACAAGCGCAGCTGATGCCTGGTTACAAAAATCCAGAGGTGCATGACTCAGCACTGCAACAACTTTCAGGGCCTTTGCCCCTCGGAGTGAAAGACAAGAGGATATTACTTTTTGCCGTGAGAAGCTTGTGCCAGCAGCACTGCAGAAAGCATATTCCAAGCTTAACCCTCTATGGTACGGTGTTGTCCTCAGGCAACATACCCATTTTTGGCCTGTCAAATTTCTACAATGCATCTTTTTGAGTGATGCAATACTTTAAAAAAGAGGGAAGAGTATAGGGAACCAATAGCAACTCTTTAATTTGTCACATGACCTCCAGGCGGCCATATTGAAACCCTATTTTGCAGACTTTCCCAAAAGGAAACAGCTTTGCCATTTTGCGACACAAAAAAAGCACTCAAAGCGTACTTTCCTGGCCCTTTTCCATCTGAAAAAAAATATTCCGACTAATAGGTGATTAAACATTCATTTTCGATAGTTTCATGCAATTTATTTTCTAATTAAATAATGGAAACTTGTAAAATGCAACTGAATTTAGACTGTTCAAGACATTCATGTCAATGGTTCAATGGTACAATGTTGCCTAAAGGCAACATTCAGACAAGAAACCGGTTAAAAAAGTTCCTTTTATTATGTTTTCAATTTTTTTGTATTGTATCCTGTTAAAGCTACTGAATTTTTTTACGCATGTGTATTGAATAACTAATGTTCAAATTATGTATAAATCATGTTAAAAAAAATACAACACCGTCAATTTTGCCTACGAGCAACAAACCCCAAAAACTTCCAAAATATATATATATAATTTCTTCAAATTATGTTGATTTTGTCTATTTTAAGACAAAAAAACCCCACTCCAAACATTTTTTTCCTTACTGGTATCATAATGCGTACCATAGAGGGTTAAAGTTTAGATTAATTTCAGTTGTCAGCATTGTGGCTGTGATGGTTGTGATGCAGCAGTGAGCTTATGCTGCTATGTATTCACTGACAATGAAATATCTAAATGTTTACTGTGGAAAAGGTCTATAGCTCTCCCAGACTGATGAATGTTAATTAGCAGGCCATGTGGCACAGTTGCTATCCAAGTTACAAAATGATAATTAACACAATTTATAACAACAACAACAACAAACAACAATAATATCAACTCCTGTGTCACATCTGCAAATCATGTCTCTGTCTCTGAGCAGTTTATAGAGCAGGGCTGTGTAAAAGTAGCTAATGAATGATTTGATCAGCAAAAAAATAAAGAAATATAATTTTCAAAATGAAAGCATTGGGCTAGCACAGTCCAACTGAAATTAAACACCTGCTGTATTTCCTCTGTGAATCACTAAAAAGTGGTCAAGCTTTGTAACCAACATGGCTGATACATGCAGTTGATAATAACAATGGTAGGTTAACCACTCATACATCTTGTTCATTATTTACATTTTAATAGAAGTCCTTTATTTTATCCAGATGAATAGTCGGCTGTGTAGCATGTTGGCTTTTTAACATTACCACCCATAGTAAGTGCACTGTAAAACCCAATTTTGCATGTTTGTTATCATAACTAATGTTTCTTTTTCAATACAACAAAGATTTGTGCAAAAAGTCATTTTAACCTAGAATATTGAGTCAAATAGCAAGATTCAATTGAGTTAACTCGATTGTCTTTGCTGTCTTAACATAAAATTATTTTGCAGCATAGACACTCAAATATTTAAGTTGAAACAACAAGTTGGGTTTTACAGTGTGTTTTCAGAAGATATGTTTCCCTTTACCATCAATAATTACAATGACTAATGAATTTGAAAACAAGGCTGGCATTCTAAGGTTAGTAAATGGCCAAAATAAATGTTTAATACAGTCCTTATATTTCCACTGTGGTGGTTTTGGAGTCAATTATTAAAATTCCCATCTCTCAAATTCTCAACCTTGCTGCATTTGCTCGAAGATATCTTGAACAATTTTAAGGGGCAGTGGTTTAGAACATTTTTGATTTAATGTTTTTTACGGCATGGTTGTTGTCTGCTCTTGCTACAGACCTGGCATATAAATAACATGTCCGGTGCTGTTTTTTTTGGTATAAAATGCACAAAGAATGGATTGCGGCTGCTGACAGCACCATGAATTGTGCATAACTTGCAACTGCTATCTGCCCGTCATAAGGTCAGAGGCACTAAAGATATTGTGCTAATTATATTACAGCCATAAAATGTTGAAGCTGTGCACGATTTGCCTCCTTTTTACACATGATTGCAGTTGTCCAAGTGCCAGAATATAAGGTGAGGTGTGGGTTGTGAGTGGTGAAGCCCTGAATAACTCCAAAAATAAAGGAGTTTGAGTCATTATAATGCGCTTCATTTACCACCAGCTCTCTACAGACGCTAATAATTTCACTCTAACGGTGTGTGGCTGTTAGTGGCGGAGTTTATGAATTGGACCTTTTCTGCAATGAGGCTCATTTGCATAGAAAGGGGCCGATTTTGCAGCAAATGTATGCACATTACCTAATTTGAATATGTGTTAATAGAACCAGAGCACTGAGACACAATTTGCTTGGCAGCACAGTTAGAGGTGCAGTTCATCCTTTGTGGGTGCTTTGAGAATTACAGTTTGTTTTTGCCTGATTTGCACATGTTTAGCGGCCACAAAAGCCTCTCAGTCCTTATGTGAATTCACTGCAAGAGTATACCAAAGGAACACCTCTTGATAAATTTACATGTTCTAGCCAGAATTTCAAAATTTATGACGTCAACCTCTGACATAACATTTAAGGAGTCACACACTTTACACACACCCTTCTAGCTCTTGTCTACCTCCCTCCTACATCTTTTCCAGAACCTGGTCTCACAGGAATCCGTGAAATAGCCACGGATTCGCTTAACTCAAAATCCGTGGATGACAAACGGAATAACTAAAATTTCCGTGAAACTGACACGGATTTCACTACAATGCAAGTTAATGACAGTCATATCCCGTGGCTATTCCATGGATATTTTTTCCTATTGGTTTGTTCCAAGTCATGTGACTTTCAAGGTTCCAGCGGTCAGAACAAAAAACATGGTGGACAGTTCTCTCATTTTTAGTGAAAAAAATCAGTATTTTTCTGCATAAAAATGGATTTTGATCACATTTCTGGCGAGAAATATATGTTTTATTTTCTAAATATTCACTCAGTGAATGTACATAATCACTTTGTATGTTGGAATAGCCACGGGATATGACTGTCATTAACTTGCATTGTAGCGAAATCCGTGTCAGTTTCACGGAAATTTGAGTGATTCCGTGGCTATTCCACGGATTTTGAGTTAAGCAAATCCGTGGCTATTTCACGGATTCCTCTCAGACCATGTTGCTTTTCCAGGACTTTGTCTTGCTGCATCAGCTATGAAATAAGTATTTACTGGGTAAAGTGCTCTGCTAACATCAGGTAGCAGACTTGAAGCTAATTAGCCGCAAATGTAAGCTAGAGCTACAACTTTGCCAGCTCACGACTAATAACCAGCTTTAAAACACATTTCTGATGTATCTCAAGAAACCCATTGTCTTCACCTTAATAACAACTAGAATAGAACGATATTCACTTAACATTTATATTTTTGACTGAGTTTTAACACTATAGGCTATATGTTCCACTGATGACCCAGTGAAATATCATTCAAAGCATACCAACTAATACAGTCATCATTATGAATTTGAACTTTGTAATGAAACTGTAAAACAAAGCATGGGAATGAGAATCCATCTGTTTCTGTCTGTGTCTCAGAGTGGCTCACATGTGTTCACACTGGAGAACTGAGAATTAGAAGAACAAGTCAAGGGGCTGAGGGGGAAACTGTCAATTGTTAAATTCTGGAGGGAAAAAAGCATGTGTCATTTTCTTGTGGCTTAACAAATATTACACTGCAGACAAAAGAATGTCAGCAGCTTCAGTTTGAAAAAACCTTCAGCAATGAAAAATAATAATAGTAACTGCTAGTAAAGTGACAATGAAGCTTCGTGAACCATTTGCTTTATTTTTTGACCCCACTAGATGAGCTCTTGGCTTAAAAAAATCTCTAGCAATGGTTATTGAGTGTGTTTTCAGCCCTTTGTTAAACAAAGAGCACCAACATGAAAAATAAAAATAAAAATAATCTTGTGTAAGCTATACAACCAATTCTATCTGAGTTATATATTTACACTAGTGAAGTGACAACGAAGCTTCATGAACCATTTTCTTTATTTTCTGAGCCCACTAGATGGCGCTCTTTGTTCAACAAAGGGCTGAAAACACACTAAATTACAATTGCTTGAGCCTTTTTTTTTAAGCCAAGACCTCCATCTAGTGGGGTCAGAAAATAAAGCAAATGGTTCATGAAGCTTCGTTGTCACTTCACTAATTTACACAGTCATCAACACTGTGGAGGTTTTGGTCATACCAAAGGTGGCGGGTTTCTTCTAAAGTCTGTTGGAAAATCCATCGATGCTCCCTCGCTTGAATATCAGCTTCAACAAATTAGGGCAAAGTCTACAAAATAGAAAGAATTTCCAAAAAAACACCTAAAACCCTTGGAGGTCCCACCCCTTTGTGACTCGCAGCAATTCACTAGTGTTGTTTGAATTAAACTGAGTAACACAAGCAGTGACAGCCACCATGGCTGAAGAGCCAGATAATAAAGCCCCATTTCTAAAAACTCAAACCACATTAAAAGATTGAGACTTTTAATAACATTTTCGAACTCATGCTGGTTTTAAAAAAACCCCATCATTAACTAGACAATGCAACTGACTGCTGACAGTTTGCCCGTATATACAGTTGTGTGCCTCTATCTTGTTAAGTGCTGTATAAATATAATGATTATTATTATTATTATTGTTGTTTTTCAAGCTGTGGCGAATGTAAACTGGAGCCTGCAGCAGAGATAAGGACTGACAGAGGTCTGGTAAACTCACATCCTGCTAACTCCACACCTCCGTTTTCAAACATCAAACTGACATCACTTGAGGACATTTTTCAGACTTCATGCAGCTCCCTGTGGAGACACTGAAGACTTTATTTTCCAACACTTGTAAACACACTTACTCTTTACTGATTGACTCTCTTACTTGTATCACGAAGCATTGCTAGGCAAATTCAAATGACTGTGATCACACTAAAAAATGCCACACAAGACATGACACAAGTCAGTAGAAGACAGCAGAACAACTTAGTGGTGGAGATTACATTTCACACCAGTGACCACATCAACATCTAAATGGAACCTGGTCTCACAGGAATCCGTGAAATAGCCACGGATTCGCTTAACTCAAAATCCGTGGAATAGCAGATGGATTCTCATTCCCATGCTTTCTTTTACAGTTTCATTAAAGTTCAAATTCATAATGATGACTGTATTAGTTGGTATGGTTTGAATGATACTTCACTGGGTCATCAGTGGAATATATAGCCTATAGTGTTAAAACTCAGTCAAAAATCTAAATGAAAAGTGAATATCGTTCTATTCTAGTTGTTATTAAGGTGAAGTCAATGGGTTTCTTGGGATACCTCAGAAATCTGTTTTAAAGCTGGTTATTAGTCGTGAGCTGGCAAAGTTGTAGCTCTAGCGGCTAATTAGCTTCAAGTCTGCTACCGGATGTTAGCAGAGCACTTTACCCAGTAAATACTTTCATTCAATTTCATAGCTGATGCAGCGAGACAAAGTTCAGGAAAAGCAACATGGTCTGACAGGAATCCATGAAATAGCCACGGATTCGCTTAACTCAAAATCCGTGGAATAGCCACGGAATCACTCGAATTTCCGTGAAACTGACACGGATTTCGCTACAATGCAAGTTAATGACAGTCATATCCCGTGGCTATTCGTGTTTCAAGTCACGTGACTTTCAAGGTCCCGGCGGTCAGAACAAAAAACATGGCGGACAGTTCTCTCATTTTTAGTGAAAAAAATCAATATTTTGACTTAGTTTCTGCATAAAAATGGATTTTGATCACATTTCTAGCGAGAAATATATGTTTTATTTTCTAAATATTCACTCAGTTGATGTACATAATCACTTTGTATGTTGGAATAGCCACGGGATATGACCATAATCCAAAATCCATTTTTATGCAGAAACTAAGTCAAAATATTGTTTTTTTCACTAAAAATTTTCGTGAAACTGACACGGATTTCGCTACAATGCAAGTTAATGACAGTCATATCCCGTGGCTATTCCAACATACAAAGTGATTATGTACATTCACTGAGTGAATATTTAGAAAATAAAACATATATTTCTCGCTAGATATGTGATCAAAATCTAAAAATGAGAGAACTGTCCGCCATGTTTTTTGTTCTGACCGCCGGGACCTTGAAAGTCACGTGACTTGGAACACGGGATATGACTGTCATTAACTTGCATTGTAGCGAAATCCGTGTCAGTTTCACGGAAATTTGAGTGATTCCGTGGCTATTCCACGGATTTTGAGTTAAGCAAATCCGTGGCTATTTCACAGATTCCTGCGAGACCACGTTGTCTAAATGGTAATCGGTGTCCACTAGCAGGCATTGGAGACTCCATACTGCTGCACACACCCTCTGGATATTTAAGTTATCCATCCATTTCTCCATCCATCCATGGCCATTTATAGAATCAACACCATATCAATAAACTCCACCATTCAGCAACAATTTCAGAGGTCAGAGTCCGTGATAAATAACCCCTCTCTGTATCTGTATCCCCGTCTTCTCTTAAAGTAACAACTGTTTAAGCACCAAACACTCCTGAGCTTGGTTACCGACTCATAAACTATGTATGTTTCCCCTTATCTGCCTCAGGCTTGCTTGTACTGCTCCAATGAATAGTTCATCACTTCAGTTGTTGTGGTATTCTAGCCATCTATTTTCTTGCCTTTTACGACAGTCTTTGTGACAGCGCTGCAAAGCTCTACCTTTGCCCAAGGACACAGTGTGACAATAAGATTAGGGAGCCGTGCACGCCAGCTAAGTGAGTCTGTTGCATGGCTCTCTATGCTTGTGATTCTGTGTGTGTGTGTGTGTGTGTGTGTGTGTGTGTGTGTGTGTGTGTGTGTGTGTGTGTGTACCTACCCCTTTGCTGTGACAGCGTGCAATGCAAGTCTCCAGCTCGGTAAAAGAGGCATTTTGGCATCGGCGGTCTCTGCACACCTGTAGCAAAACACAAGCAAAATGATCACATGGTTTTTTAAAGATTATAGAGCACACTCACACATATACAGACTTTGATCCGTCTTGTGCTGGAGCCCTTGGGCCTTGGAACTAGGGCTGGGCAATATGGCCCTAAAAGAATATCACGATATTTCAGGCTATTTTTGCAAAAGGATATTCTTTACGATATTACGAAATACTTAAAAAGATATAGAAAATATTATTTTTTTTTTAGTCTGTATAAATAATTAAAATCTAAAATGTAGTGTGAAGTGCAAATCTCAACAGTTGCCAAATACAATTTTTTTTACTCTTGACTCTTGAATATGAGCAAATATTAAAAATAACCATTTAGGGGTTCCTGGGGCATATTTTAATTAGGCCTGGGCCGATAATCAATAAATCAATTAATCGCATGATAAATTAAATGAAGGGTGTGCATTATTATGATATATTATCATGTTGACAATAATATTGTTTATCGGCAATAATTTGTGGGACAATATATCGTCCAGCAAAATTTGTTATCGTCCCAGGCCTAATTTTAATGACATTTTGTAAAGGAGAATAAAGGTTCTTGTAGGTTTTATTTAAGGCATCTTATTTTGACAGTCTTCTTTGACTAAATTCTGTGGTGGATTCTGTTAACACACTGTGCTCTTATTTTGAAAGCTGCATTTGTTTAGCAACAGGGAGTAAGTAGCTTTTTGTGATTAAAACAACTTTAACCAAGTTTAATCAAGAAGTAGGAATGTTGCCAATATCATGATATGCATTTTTTTTAACCATAAAAAAAAAAATACAGATATTATCGTGAACGATACGATATGGCACACCCCTACTTGGAACAACCTGGATCAGTATCCTGTCTTAAATCACTTCCAAAATCACTACATTAACAGACGGGTTTTTACAGCCTGTATTGATGTTAACTGGGCTGCTTTCAGTGAACTCATTTGCTCTCTACTGCTGCTCTAATATTCTTCCATATACCAGTAGATGCTGGAGTGATGTTTTGTTTTATAAGGAGTTTGTAACTCTAATCCTGGTAGAACAGATAGACACATAGGGAATAGGTGGAGTAGATTGAAACAAACTATAATTTATGTTCTGCTACTAGGGACCTCTCAATCAAAACAATATCAAAAGACAGTTGGTGACATTGTGAAGCAGTGTGGGAGTTGTTGTCTTCACCACTGCCGTCATTGCAGTCTGCTTCTCCTGGCTATGATTCCTTCAGTGCTCATGGTTTAGGGTTTTTTTTATGTTATTTATTTATTTTTTACAGACAGCCACAGAGGTGTTGGTGTCCTACTCACCTAAAAGAAAATGAATCAGGTGATTAAAAGTGGTAAAAACATGAATAAAGTGGTTTTAATTTAAAAAACAGTGTTTCTCCTGCAGACAAAAGGACTCCCCAGAGGAGCTGCAAGCTGAGCTGCCGCTTATGTTTACTGTGCTTGTTTCCCTTATAATTTAAAAACTGGATGTCTGATGACTACAATTCTTCACCTGGTTATAATCAGAAGCTACTTTGAAAGCAGAGCTTTGCAAGCTACAGTAAAGCTACCCGAGGGATAAATCTCGTTTGGTCAACTAAAGCTACTGACAGAAAGAAGTTCAAACTACTTAGCAAAACATTATCAAACTGACAATGTACCATAGACTTTATACCCATTGGTATAGACTTCACCCATTGGTTTGTGGACTGCCCGTTGGAAGCATCGAGTTCAGCTTTACACTCGTCACTTAAGTGAAAATACAGTGACAGGGTCAAAGTTCTGAGACCAAACCGGTAAACGTTCTTTTGTATATCTATATAATGTTATATATAACTTTATTGACACGTTGCCGTGGATACGCATTGTTCTGCTTCTCTCCTGATGACGGCTCGCCTTGTTAGTGACCTGTCAATCAAAGGTAGCCACGCCCCAAATCATATGATTCTTTATCTTCCACTTTCTTCTAAATGGGGCCATTATTTGAACTATTAACATCAAATTGTTTTGAAGAAGATTTTTTATCAGCGATTGAGACTATAGTGTTGTCATAAAAAAAATTCTGAGGTAATAAATCAAGTGAGAAGTTTTCTCATTTTGCTTTGAAATGAATGGACAGAAATGTTTTTGCAGCCACACTAAGCGCCCCCTGCTGGAATTTTTGGTAAAATGCAGCTTAAGGCACTTCCTGGTTTGCCTCCCTGATCAGACCTGGAGGTTGCCGCTTGCAATGTACATATACCTCAAAGCTCGTACTGCCCAATAACAGTCAGTATATAAGTTCAACTAACTTTAACAAACTCCTCCTACAGATTTTACCCAATTCTCTTCAAACTTGGTAAATAGCATCACAAGGCCTTTGGGATCAAAAGTTATTGAAAGCTTTACCGCCAGTCACACTATGTGGGTGTGGCATGGCGGCAAAATATGGCGTCTTGCCATAAAACACGAGATTGTTATAACTTTTACATACTTTGTCCCATCTGCCCCAAACTTCTCATGCTTCATCAGAGTCCAGTCCTTAACACTTCTAAAAAAAACATCTTTCATCAAGCCCCGCCCCTTATGCTTTATCCACGCCCCCTTTCATAAAATGACCACCTGCCATACTTTACATAACTCCTCCAACAGATTTAATCCCATTGACTTCAAACTTGGTCTGTACCAT
Source organism: Centropristis striata (assembly GCF_030273125.1). Classification (NCBI taxonomy): domain Eukaryota; kingdom Metazoa; phylum Chordata; class Actinopteri; order Perciformes; family Serranidae; genus Centropristis; species Centropristis striata. The sequence goes on from NC_081533.1 coordinate 29,318,354, forward strand.
CACAAGGCCTTGGGGAACACAACTTATCAAGACCTTTACTAACATTCACAATGTGTGGCCGTGACATGCCGGCAAAATATGGCGTCTCGCCATCTAACACCAGACTGGATAACTTAACAATATCTTGTCCAATCTGTCCCAAATTTCACACACGTGATTAGGGTCCAGCCCGGAACACACCCACGTGTCAATAGTGACACACAGTCATAGCGCCCCCTGCTGGCAACAGCAAGTAACATGTTTTACACCTACCCCGAGCACAGTGGTAGGACTACACGCCAGTTGGGACGCATAGGGACTGAGCCTACAGCGCCGCGCCCGACGTGGCCTCCGCTGACGGCTCCACTCGGCTCGGTCCCGTTCAGTCCTGTTTACAGGCCTAGTTCTTAATTATAATTTTCTTAAATATTTGGGTTTGAGGTGGATATCAAGTCAGTCCAAGTCCAAATAAAGACACAAGTATTCAGGTTATGTTTTTTATGTTTATCTCATATGCTAAACTGGTTGATGCCTTGTTTGTATCTTCAATTTATTTTACAATTGTTTACATATTATATCCTTTATACTTATAGCATTTCTGCAAAATGTATATATTATTTAGTGAATAACTTTACTTTTTATTGAAAACTTGAAAAAGAGTAGATTCATGAATACACTTAGATATATATTCAGGACTATCTCATAAATACATATCTATATTCAGATAAATACTAGTTGTTTGTTGCCTGTTTCATAGCTGCAATTCTTAATGTTCTGTATAGGTCTATATCTATTTGTAATGTGAGTTCAGGTAGTGAGAATAATGTTTAATAATAATTATCTTCAGTCTAAATCCCGAAGTTAAATACGCATGTTTCCCCACAATGCTAAATGCTAGTATTATCAGCACTAATATTAATATTTGCATACTATATCAGCTGCTGTGCCTGTTGTCGTTGCTTTACTATTGTTAGCACAGGAATCAATTTAGTGCAGGTTAATGTGTGACTGTGTGATTAGAAGCAGCAGCTTTGTGCTATGTATGCATTTATTCCTGAGAAAAGGCCCATTCAATTTGATGACTCAAAATTCATCATGCTGGATGGCAGACAATATTCTCTGCTGCCTATTTATAATATATTACTCATGCAGCGCTATTGAGCCCTTTCAGTGGGCCCGCACAATAGCTGAGATGGAATTCAAGTGACTGGAATGTGCTGCAGAGGGAAAGCAATATAGACGGACGGAGAAATAGAATTTACTGGTGGAGTAGATGGGACTGCAGGTACTTGTGTGTGTGTGTGTGTGTGTGTGTGTGTGTGTGCTTTCATACATACATATTTCACATGCATTATTCAGAACTTATTTTGTATGATTTTTGTGTGTCTGTAGGGGGGGTTACTTGCAAATTTATATTCCACTCAGCATCACACTTGCAAACCAAATCAGTAAAATGAAAAGTGCCTTAAACAGTTATCTGATACAGAGCAGAGCAACTGGGTTATATGAAGCAGATTGATAGAAAACCCTGATCATTTTATTGCTTGTTTATAAAAAATGGACGTAGTGACCGCGATGTCACCCATTGGTTTGTGGACTGCCTGCTGGAAGAATCAAGTTCAGCGTAACACTCGTCGCCATCTTGCGTCGCCATCTTGTTTCCGATACGCAGAGCAGACCATATTTGGACTGTGGAGGAGGAGAGGGATCTGATCACTGACTACAGCCTCTCTACACCTCAACCTGACTGAGAGAAGCTGCTGCTAATTCATGTTAGCATTAACTGGAGCATTTACTGGGATGTTCATTTTGGCTAGCAAAAAAACAAAAATAAATGTAGGTTACCTACCTAAATGAACAGCGACTCCTTGGAGTGTCTGTTAGTCCAACCAAACGCTGAACAAGACTTTTTTAATGAAAAACGTTCAAATAAACTGTCATTAAGTGAAAATACAGTGAAAGGGTCAAAGGTATGAGACCAAACTGCTTAATGGCCTTTTTTATATCTATATAACGTTATATATAACTTTATTGACTCGTTTCCATGGATACGCATTGCTCTGCTTCTCTCCTGGTGACGGCTCGCCTCGTTAGTGACCTGTCAATCAAAGGTAGCCCCGCCCCAAATGAAACGATTCTTTATCTTCTATTTTCTTCTAAATGGGGCCAGTATTAGAACTATTAACATCAAATTGTCTTGAAGATGATTTTTTACTAGCGATTGAGACCATAGTGTTGTCCTAAAAAAAATTCTGAGGTGATAAATCAAGTGAGAAGTTTTCTCATTTTGCATTGAAATTAATAGACAGATTTTTTTTGCAGCCAAACTTAGCGCCCCCTGCTGGAATTTTCGGTAGAATGCAGTTTAAGGCACTTCCTGGTTTGCCTCCCTGCTCAGACCTGGAGGTTACCGCCTGATTGTTGTACGAAAATAAAATGAAGGAAAATGTGTCTTTGTATATTAAAATATATCGTTTGTGTACCATATACATATGTTTTGAATAAACATATACATGGACATGTAACATCTTTTTCAAAAAGTTTCGGCTAGCCTTTAGGTCTATTCCAAGCTTTACTTATGCAGTTAACATTAATCAGATACATCTGATATAATCCTGCTGATCTTTATCATTTTAACCTGCGAAAGCAACAACCAGACACAGCTAAAAATGAAAAGACTGAATGTTTGTTCTCTGCTCTTTGATAATAAAACCGAGCAAGAAGAGACAAAAGATTCAATTATAGATTTGTTAGCCTCAGGACCTCCAGGTACCTCGCCAACCAGGACCCGTAACCACAGCTACAGTGCTACGTGACCTTACCAGCATGTAAACACACTTTAACCTGTCACTTTAACAGGAACTTGTGTCTGACTGTCTCCTCACCCTTGAGCTATAATGGCCTTTACAAACAGGACCAAGGTAGAAAGATGTAAACCAAGAAATGTGAGGAGAGATCCAAAAGAAATGTCTTGTGCAGAGAGTGGAACAGAAACACTGCTTGCTGTTTGTTCTTTTGGCTTGAGAACACAAATCCTTTGTGACTGAGATATGCTGTGCTGCCATCTTATCTATAATCTCAAGTCAGTTCCAGATACCAGGCAGCTGTGTTTATGTTCTGGGCAGGGGTCCAGATATGAAAGTTGCTGGTATTGATCAATAAACCCTGTTAACCTTATGGTCATCCCATGCTGTGGTGCAGGAGAAATCTCACTCACAGTTCACTGTTTAAACTGTTTCACACACCACAGTAACTGATTGGCTGTAAACATACAGGACTGTGCAAAAGTATTTGGTGTTTTTAGGTGTGAAAAAATCCTGTACAATAGGAATGCTTTCAAAAATAGACATTTTAATAGTTTATTTTTATTAATTAATAAAATGCAAAGTGAGTGAACAGAAGAAAAATCTAAATCAAATTAATATTGGCCTTCAAACCAGCATCAATTCTTCACACTTGCTTAAGACTTTTGCACAGTACTGCATATGTCTGTGTGTGTGTGTGTGTGTGTGTTCTTGTCCTTCCTACATAGTGAGGACCAGAACACGTTTTTGACCAACAGAGTGAGGACTTTTTTGCAAAGTGGGGACATTTCGGCCGGTCTCACACAAAATGACCAAAAAAAAGACACAAAATAAAATAAAAAAAAGACACAAAATGACCAAAAAAGGCACAAAATGACCAAAAAAAAAAGAAGACACAAAATGACAGAAAAAAGACACAAAATGACAAAAAAGACACAAAATGACAAAAAAAAGACACAAAATGACCAAATGACCAAAATTAAAACTAAAACTAATGAAAAATCCAAAACTATTATAACCTTGATAGGAAATCCACTATTACAATGAGGGTCCTCACAAAGATAGAAGTACAAGAATGTGTGTGTGTGTGTGTGTGTGTGTATATATATATATATATATATTTTAGGGTTGCACATCTCTCTGTGAGAAATGATTGGATTCGCATCTAGATACACAGAAACAATATACTTTTATTACAAACCGATTCAATACGTTTTTTTTTATTTGATTCTACGGTTAATATTTGTTGTAGATATTTTATAGTGTGTCACTCACAAGTTTTATATTTCATTTATCTTCTGATTCCCCATGGAGTTAAAAATCTGTTTTTATTGTTGGTATGAAAAACAAAAAGACCACAAACATCTTTCTACATTTATAATAATATAATATTTTCCTTTCATGATCTGTTACTTCCCTCGTTCAGATTTATTATTTTACTATTAAAGTAAAAAAAACAGTGGAGTCTGTCTGTCAGCATGAAACACTTTTACATCGTTTGTCATTTTCATCCGTCCCACGTGAGGCTGATCATTGCTGAGTGCAGGTTTAATCTGAGTGACATCATTTACATTTTACCTTCATCATCTAACCTAATAAAACATTGGCCGGTGTCCAGCGACACAATCATGTTCTGGAATATTAAATAATGAATTTATCACCAGGATCATCTATACACAGACGCAAATAATGCTAATAAAAGGGCTAATAAAAAATAATATAATATAAAGGCATTCCCATGACCCTGAGCAGGACACAGTTCACAGTATAAAAACACAGTGCAGGTTGTTATTCACGTCAGCTTTCGCCTTGTTTTAGAGATGCTGACGCAAACTGTAAGTGTGTGAAGCCGCCAACCGATTCCAAGTCTGGCGATACCGATCCATGACTCTACAACTGATTCATCTAGGAATTCATGGCTGATTTGTATCGATTGAGGAGGCTGCTACCGACGCAGCCGTATCTCTCACTTGTTAAACCGAATATCCGGTCGCATCGGTTTATCGTTCACAACCGGGAATTTAACTCGTTAATTAAGATTAATTCATTACACAAAAATTAACACGTTTTTTAATCGCGCTTATTTTTGCACCGCGGAACGTTTCTCACTGGATGAGTTTCAGGCGGACCGATTATACTGGAGCACCAGATCACCTCAATGCTAAACATATAGCAGCTAGCGGCTAGTGTGGTAGCTAGCGTGGATTGTGTTTTACTTAAAAAACCAAAGTATTCTATTTTACAGAAGGTCTACCTACCTATAGGCTACCTGGATTTATGAAATGTGCTATATTTATAAATATGCTATTGCTACACTTAATGGCAAAAATTGCACTGGTCTGTTGGACTTGAACAAAAATAAACAATATTTTTGTTGCTTAAGCTTATGTATTCAGTCATTATTCAATGGTATACTAAAAATCCATGTGAAAAAAATGACTTCTCACTGTTCTCAGGTCAAATATTTATATGCGATTAAAATGCGATTAATTTCGATTAATTAATTACAAAGCCTATAATTAATTAGATTTTTTTTTTAATCGAGTCCCGGCCCTAATATATATATGTACATCCTATTAATTATATTAATTGATTCTCTAAGGCCCAGCCGATGTGGACATACCTTGCCCTCTCCACACTTGGTGCCGGTCATGACGAGGCCGGGGTCCGGCAGGTCTCCCTGGCCGTCCTGGGTGCTGTACACATAGGTGCCGCGGCACTTCACCTCGATGCCGTCTGTCTTGATGGTGGTGTCGATGGACACAGCGTTGGTGCCTTTGGGCTTCTTGGCAGCACTGTGGCATTGGATCTTACCACACTTGGCATCACTGGGAGGAGATACAAGCACAAAAGAAACAAACATTTAGCCATGACTGTTAAAGGGTCTTGGAGCAACAAGTTCATCTTCAAGAACTATACTTTACAGCAGGGGTGTCAAACGCAGTGTAATTTTAGCGAGGCAATACCAAATTATTATATAATTATTGTACTATAAAAGCTGACCCGCCGGTATTATACGGGGCATTTACCGCTAATACTACAAATCCCACAAATCCCACAATGCCCTGCTGTTGTTTTGGCGCGTCAATCAGGACAGGACCCAGAAACGCCCTCCTCTGTGACAGTCGTCATAGCAACCTCAAGCTAGAGCTGTCTTCGAGCTACCCCTTCCCAAAAATGGCGAAAAGAAAGGCAGAATTTGTTAACCTGTTGAAAAAGTTTATTTTGATATTTAAATCAGAGGGATGCAAATCGAAAAGGCATACGATTTTTATTTAATTTTTATTTAACAAAGTACCGTAATGACATTGATGTGTTTTTTATTTGAAATTTGATATGCATGTCTGCACTATTTAGTTATATTTTGTATGTTTATAAGCGTTGCTGGTTCCATATTCAATGTTAAAGCAAAACATGTTTGGTATATATTAAAAGGTTTATTTGTTCAATGTTGGCCGCGATTTTATTCAAGTTAAAAATGTTGTATTGTGTATTTGAGTTTGACACCCCTGCTTTACAGCTAAACAGTAGGTGTCCACAGAGCACATCCAGTGGAGCAGCAAGGAGTAGGGACGGACTGATTATTACTGTTTACCAATATTTATCAGCTCATTTATGACTATTCAGGTAATGCATATTGTGAATCACCAGCCAATCCAGCACACGATGGCAAGTGTTTCTTAATATTTGTGTTGATGTTGATGCATCTCATTGAAAAGAGCAGCCAACAAGGGATTGGACGTCAAGGGACATCAGACCGACCAGTGATGCCAAATCTATCAAAGACTCATTGAATATTAAGAAACCTTTTTGGCTGCTGTTTTCCTTTCTCTAATGGCCACATGGTTCCTTTTTTATGTTGATGCATATTTTGTTTGGTCTCATTGTAATGGTAAATGGTAAATGGAGTGCACTTATATAGCGCTTTTATCCGAAGCGCTTTACACTACAGACTGCGCTCATTCACCCATTCACACACACATTCATATTCCTGGCAGAGGCTACCAGGGCACACTGGTGCCACCTGCCACCATTGGGAATTCATTCATACACCAATGACAGCATCATTGGGCCATTTGGGGTTCAGTATCTTGCCCAAGGATTCTTCGACATGCAGGCTGCCATGTTTAGGGATCGAACCACCAACCCTCCAACCCGTTCTGTGGGCAACCGCTCTACCATACGAGCCACAGCCTCCCATGGTGACTTTGTTGGTATAACTACTTGACCTGCGCATACACAAGATGGAAACATCCAATGCTTAAGCACTGGAACTGGATACAAAAAGGAAAAAAGTTGAGGAACTCGCCTTGGATTCCAGAACAGTGCACTACAAAAAAGGTGTGTCTAAAAACAAGATAAAAACATTAAATCTGAGGGAAATTATCTGGCTGCATGGACAGATGATTTCACTAGACAAGATTTCTTAAATTAAGATTGTTAAATCTAGAAATAAGCATGTTTAACAGCATGAACGCAGCATCGGGAGCCATTTGGGGTTCAGTATCTCAAGGATACTTCGGCATGTTGGCTGCCATGGTCGGGGATCAAACCACCAACCTTCCGGTCAGTGGGCGACTGCTCTACCAACCAAGCCACAGCCGCCTCATTGTATTGTTAAAATGGCTTGCCGCCATCAGTATTCATTCACACAGCGATGTCGCAGCATCGGGAGCAGTTTGGGGTTCACTATGGCCAAACATACTTCCACATGTAGGCTGCCATGGTAACCACCGACCTGCCATCATCCGAGCACCATCACAGCCGCAAACAAAAATGCATAATGCTGCAAATATCAACATGGTCTCACAGAAATCCGTGAAATAGCCACGGATTTCGCTTAACTCAAAATCTGTTGAATAGCCACGGAATCGCTCAAATTTCCGTGAAACTGACACGGATTTGGCTACAATGCAAGTTAATGACAGTCATATCCCGTGGCTATTCCAGCATACAAAGTGATTATGTACATTCACTGAGTGAATATTTAGAAAATAAAACATATATTTCTCGCTAGAAATGTGATCAAAATCCATTTTTATGCAGAAACTAAGTCAAAATATTGATTTTTTCACTAAAAATGAGAGAACTGTCTGCCATGTTTTTTGTTCTGACCACCGGGACCTTAAATGTCACGTGACTTGGAACAAACCAATAGGAAAAAATATCAATGGGATGGCCACGGGATATGACTGTCTTTAACTTGCATTGTAGCGAAATCCATGTCAGTTTCACGGAAATTTGAGCGATTCCGTGGCTATTCCACGGATTTTGAGTTAAGCGAGGCTTAACAGATTTTCACAGATTTCTGTGAGACCAGGTTCGCAAATATTATTGGTTCGTAATTTTCATTAAAAAATAATCAATTAGTACTTTTTAAACCTTATTTTTTCGGCTTTATTTGACAGCGGCACAGATATAGAGTGACGGGAAACACCAGGAAATACCCACTGCCTGTAAGAACTAATGGTATGAACTCTACTGGTGAGCCACCTGGACAATCCTACTTTTCAAACATTTCAACACATAGGCGTCACTATAATCTTGATATGAAATTTTCAAACTGCTTATCTCTGCTGACAACTATTGTGCGCGTATCAAAGCCTGATATATCTTCTTCCTCTGTGCCACAAAGCTCCAGTTCTGTCCAAAAACTGTAAAAAACACATCAATGAGCCGTTCTGTTGCACTGAACCACATGTTACTTCATTACCATGAACAGACGCACTGCCCTTCCTTTTGACTCACACCACAAATACTTACCAGAAATAGACCCCCAAAATGCTAATTTCCTCTTGTTTATGTAACGTCTGGTTAAAAACTACAATGGTCATCTGTTATAAGAGATTTTAAACAAAAAATAAACCTATATACTGTATTTTTGAGGCGTTTTTAATGCTTTATATCTTAATCCACTGTTCCTACCCTGTAGGAAAGTTAGAAATAATATGTAAGTGTTTACTGGCAACAACAGTCAATATACCTGAACCTACTGTACAAACACAATGACTGCAGAATACAATACATTCTATAAGGATGGACATAATAAACATATATATATATATATATATATATATATCATTGTTGTAATTGTGATAAATTGTAAACCCCAGATACATCCAACCTTGGGGAGGTGATGGTGGTAGGAATGGCTGTTGGATACTATTGTGAGCTTCTTGAAGGAGAAAAAAACTTTTTTTATTTAACTTTGTCAGCGGCTGCATTGTCATGATTAATATGGTGATTCATGTAATGCACACACACACACACACACACACACACACACAAAGATAAATAAAATATAAAACTTGTGAGTGACACACTATAAAATATCTACAACAAATATTAACCGTAGAATCAAATAAAAAAATCGTATTGAATCGGTTTGTAATAAAAGTATATTGTTTCTGTGTATCTAGATGCAAATCCAATCATTTCTCACAAAGAGATGTGCAACCCTCAAAAAAAAAAAAAAATGCCTATTCATCAGTCTTTAGTATAGTTTGCTGGCACCCCTCACACACACACACACACACACACACACACACACACACTAATAAAAAATCATAATTTGATTTTCCCTCAGCCCATCCCTCTCCATCCTAACTTGCCTAACCCTAACCCCTAATGGAAACCCCCACTAGTAATGACATTAAAGAGACTTGTATACATTCTATCGTGCAACTGACTCTGTCTTCTGTTGCGATAAGTAAAGTGTCATCTGAATAGAGAGCTGTTATAAATGACACAAATACCCCGCTGCATTTGTGTTTTGAAGTTATCAACCACATGTTAATTGATTGATGAAGGTCTGAGTGGAGCAGCCTTCACCAGGCTGACTGACAGCAGACCCACTCAGTGTGGATTGATACATTAAACTAAATGGAATCAGATTTGATGGCTTCTAAAAACGCGTCCAGTAGGATTGGCCTTTACCATACCACTTTTCCCTGAACATTAAACCCAGTCTTTAACCCAAAATGTAATGATTTACGTTATGAGGACATGGTATTGTGTATACATGTTGTGTCCCCATAAGTAAGGCTCCACAACGTGACTGTGGAAACAGACTTATGTCGGCCACACACACACACACACACACACACACACACACACACACACACACTACTGTGTGTACTTCTATCTTTGTGGGTTCTAATCGTTTTGGATTTTTCATTAGTTTCAGTTTTAATTTCGTTGTGAATTTTTGTTTTCAAATTCAGTTAATTTTAATGAGTTTGCTAGTTTTGGTTTAGTTTTTTTTTTAAATGCTTTAGTTTTAGTTTAGTTTTTATTACTTTTTAGTTTTAGAAGTACAAGAACACACACACACACACACACACACACACACACACACACACATGAAATTACATTTGAAATCTCTGAAGAATCTCATCATAGTGTACACACACCGGCAGTAGCCCCCGTGGCCCTTTCAAAATTTCCCCAGAGGAAATTTTCTAGTTTAGTTTTTATTACTTTTTAGTGTATTGTAATGGGGTATTTGTTTGGTGGGAGATTAAAAGAGGTCACAGTAAATTTTGCCTTTATTTCCTTTTGTCTGATCCATCTTCATTATGTATGAAAAAAATAGAAAAAGACAAAAACGAAGGACAATTTCACTATAATTTTAGTTAGTTTTGTAACCACACAATACAGTTTCAGTTAAGTATCATTATCATGTAACCTTTAACCCTTAAAACAAAGTCTGAAATCTCAAAAAAGCCTTTAAAGAATTGAGGACCGGCCGAAATGTCCTCACTTTGCAAAAATGTCCTCACTCTGTTGGTTAAAAACGTGTTCCGGTCCTCACTATGTAGGAAGTACAAGAACACACACACACACACCACCTCCATCACAAGGGATAGGAATAAAAAGGATTACAGAACGATGAGCAGATAGCAGCTCTGTGTAGATTATTCATGTCTTAACAACAGGCAGATTTACATACAGTCTAATCAGCTCTCTGACTCGGTGTGGACAGAAAACACTCTAACGACTCCAGTGGGGTTTCATAATGAATTTGGGCAGCGGTGGATCATACTAGGCAGCCGTCAACCACTTAAATCCACAGCCTCATTTACATAGCTAAGTCGCTAATTTGGTTCCATTAATTACCTCTGGCACTGTGCCATGCAGACTGAGAGGCCTGTGCTGACAGTGTGCAGAGGGCCTGACTCTGTGTGAGTGTTTGTTTGTTAGGATGAATGATAAAACGTTCAGTTTAGTTAAAGCAACAGAGATTTGTAAAGAACCAAATGTTCATTTGATGACTATATGACTATAGAAGAACACTGAAAGTAAAAAAAAATAAAAAATGAACTTTTGTTATTTCATTTAAGCTGCACTTATTCTTTTTGGCCATTCCGGGGCAGCAGATGAAGCTGCTCTAATGACTTCATGAGGCCATCTTTTTTCAGACTGTTGCCTATTTACACATCCAGCAGACAGAGCAACATAATCATTAATTTACAGTTGTGTTGAGTCATCCTGGTGGATTTAAGTCAAGTATTCACTGTTAATAGAGCTCTGATTTGGTCTCCACCAACTTTTTTTAGAAAACTACCTGTCTCTCTAGAACAGACCTGGGCATTGGGCGGCCCGCGGGCCACATCCGGCCCGTTGGCTGTCCTTGTCCGGCCCGCGTGAGGTTACCAAGAAATTAGAAATCAATAGAACCGCAGTGCTTTTATTTTGAAAAAAAAATAGCAAACATTATCATTAGCACTAGAGCTAACAAGCACTTTTACTATAGTTAAGACAACAAATATAGCCACTAATATATATGACAGAAGAAAATAAACTTTAACAAACCTTGTGTCCTGTCAGTCAGCCACTATAGAAGCCTTTTTCATACTTTATATCAACTTTATATGAATTACGACGCACTCGTTATTATTTACCGTTCGTTTTTTCATTTAACCGTTCTACCGGTTATTTCCTGTCACTACCTTTCAAAATTAAAGCACCTGTTTCACACTGGACGGCACCTTTTCAAAATAAAAGCATCACAACATTGTAAAACACTAAAGGACATTTACAGTTGTGTTTAAAATAAATGGAAAAGTGATATAGTGATTGGAGTATTTACTACTTTTTACTGCTATATTTGATTTACTCCACATTAACAGTCTCATCATAACATGTGTTCCTATCAGTAGCAGCTCAAAACCAGATAAATTACTGTATTTTATAAAGCGATTACATTAATATTGAGCAGAACTTAGTTCAGAGTTTTGGTCCGGCCCCTGCAACCTTTGTGGTATTGGTCATGTGGCCCCTTGGTAAAATTAATTGCCCACCCCTGAGCTAGAAGCTGCTCTAGATGTCATCTAACTGTGTCTATATGCTGTTTGTAGTTGTGCATGTAGAGAGCACTGGGTTGATCAGAGCATCATGCTTTTTTATCAGATGTTTTTCCGGAGAGATTCATTGTCACATTGCCACACAGTCTCAATACCGTTTTATATAGAATATAAATTATGTTTTCTATGTGTGATATGATGTGCTGTCATCAGCATCTCTTACCTTTTGTCACACTTCATGAAGTTGCCATGTTCATCTTTGCCGCAGTTCCCAAAAGCGTTCCCTGCCGCATTGACATCTTGAAAACAGGCATCATGGGCTGGTCTAGCTCCTGGAAACACAACAAATCACATCAGCCCTCTATTTACCTTTACTTACTGCGGCTAATATTAGCAATGTTCTCCTCCATAAACAATAAATGTTGACATGCTGACTCATGAACCTCTTGGCCACCTGCTTATCTACTGCAGACATGATCACAGAGATCACAGTGCCCATCACACACAGTATTAACCCTGCTTCAATCAGTCAGACTTTATTTGTATAGCACTTTTCATACAAGAGAGATGCAACACAAAGCGCTTTACATTAAAAAAAAGGAGAAAATAATAATAATAAAAAGATAACGAAACAGAAAAAAAATGGAAAGTATATATATATATATATATATATATATATATATATAATAAAAAAATAAAATAAAATAAAATAAAATAAAAAGCTAGACAAAAATGATAAAACGATAAATAAATAATTAAGAACTCGAGCATGATAATATATACAGTACAGGCCAAAAGTTTGGACACACCTTCTCATTCAATGCGTTTCCTTTATTTTCATGACTATTGACATTGTAGATTCATCAAAACTATTAATGAACACATGTGGAATTATGTACTTAACAAAAAAGTGTGAAATAACTGAAAACATGTCTTATATTCTAGTAAGCAAAGGGTGGTTACTTTGAGGAATCTAAAATACAAGACATGTTTTCAGTTATTTCACACTTTTTTGTTAAGTACATAATTCCATATGTGTTCATTCATAGTTTTGATGCCTTCAGTGAGAATCTACAATGTAAATAATCATGAAAATAAAGAAAACGCATTGAATGAGAAGGTGTGTCCAAACTTTTGGCCTGTACTGTATATAATATATATTTTTAAATCTCTTCTTAAAACCCACCTCTTCTCGTTGGCTTTTAACACCACGTAGAGTGTTGATTTTATGTTGATTTTATGTTGATTTTATGATTTTATGATTTTTTGTTTTTATTGTATTCATGCATATTTTATTTTGTGCGGGCAGTACATTTTACATTTTATTTTATTTATTTTTATCCCATTTTTAATTTATTTTATCTTATTGCATCTTACTGTTCTATTGTTTACTACATCTCTTTGTATTGTGTTATGTATTTATTGTTTGTGCAGCACTTTGGAAACCTTGTGTTTGCTAAAATTGTGCTATATAAATAAAGGGGATTGGATTGGATTGGATTGGATATATAAAATAAAATAAATAAAAAAAATAAAATAAAAAGCTAGACAAAAAAGATAAAACGATAAATAAATCATTAAGAACTAGAGCATGATAATATATATATATATATAGACTAATAAATAGTAGCAAATAAATAAATAAATAAATAAATAAAAGAGAAGATGTAAGCTTGCCCCAAAATTCACTTTTTCTAAAATAACAAAGTCATGTTTTAGGATTTCATAAGTTAATTAACAATGCACGCACGCCAGAGGTTGCAATAGACTTTTCCGTTGTCCGTCATTAAAGATGATATTTAAGATGTATTTTATAGCATCTGAATAATGAACGTAAAGAAAATTCCTACAGGATCCTGCAGGACACACAGACAAAAGATGAACAAACAGCGACCGTACAATCACTTTTTTAATGTCAACGCCACAATCCCTAAAAATAATTAAATTAATAATTTAAAGGCATACCTGTATTCATATCTGTGCAAAATAGCCTCTATTTGTCACCCCTTATCACTCTGTCAATGTTTATTTTTTTCTAATAATCAATACGTTTTAGAGATTATTTCATTTTAATATTTCATTACATTTATCTTATTTATTTAATATTTTTAATTCTGTAAATTATAAGTGAATCCTCAAAGTTATGACTCTTTCACACTTTATTCTCCTAACATAATGAGAACTATGTTTCACTCAGCAGTGGCACCACATTGCTGTCAAAGGAAAGCATTGTTTTAAGTCTTTTTAAAAAAAACAACAACATAATAATATTGAAGAACAATAAAATAGGACGATGCACATTAAAGTCAATGTGTGGCTTTTATCCATTGTGCTCTCTGTGCTGCTGTCATGCTTGTGAGTGCAGCTTTCACATCTGAGAGGCAAAAAGAACAAACCTGTCTAGCTTTGATGAGTGTATATTCTGAAAGACTAGTAACAGCACATTTTATTTGTGGTGTTAATGAACAGAGAGTGCAGTATAATTGATGTAGAATTTTTTTTTTTACAAGCAATGCTGGCTATGGGTGGTGTAACTCCCAAAATTGAAAACATTGACCTTTAAAATATCTATTAATAACTCCTTCTTTTCAGAGTTTTTAAACAAGGGTTAACAAGGGTCTGATGGGAGGTACGTCCCTGTAATATTGAGTGAATGTGTTATGTGTTGTCCAGGCTTGGAATTTCGTCATTTTAGGGGCAAGAACTTCCTGTTCACACTTATTTTAAGGGCACAAAGGCCACATGACAGGGCATAAAGGCCGTTTGGTTAAATTACGCTGGTTTTACCTTTCAGATTAATTCCTTAACATTCTCATTCACCAAGAAACATTAATGCACAATATATTAAATATATTAGAAAGGACCTTTTTGGAAAATGACAAATGAACCTGTTTTGAAAAGACGGCAAATGCATATATTTTGAAAAGATGGCAAAATGAATCTCCTGCCTGAGTTCATCTAAGAGTAAGGAAAGAGAAATGCCTCCTCCTGCCATAAAAAAGGAACCTGCTGAGGTGAAATTTACATCAGCTAAATGTGGAGCCCTTGTTCCTGAGGTAGGGAAGACGTTAGCGCTATAACCTCAATTGGGAGAAGATTTGGAATTTGCCAGCAAAATATATAGTCAACAATAAGATCAAAGAAATTTATTTTAAAATAATTCACAGAATCTACCCCACTAAAATTTTTCTTCAACGTTTTAAAAAAGATTTAGATGTGAATTGCTTTTTTTGTGAAGGACACCCTGAAAGTATTTTTCATTCATTTTGGTCTTGCCCTTTTTCGTCTAAGTTCTGGAAAGATATTTGTAACTTCCTTTTTTTTTTTTCAATTGAACCTAATTTGTCCCTTTGTTTTGAAAATATACTGTTTGGTTTCACTGACTTCCCATACACACAAAAAAAATCAATATTACATTATAAATCTAATTATACTATTGGCAAAATATCACATACATAAATCTCGATACACAAAAAAAATCCCCTCTTTTTTATATTTATAAGTGAAACCAAGCAGTATATTAATTCTATTAAAGACTCTACTAATTTGAAAGCTGCTAAAACTCTGAATATTTGTAATTTTTATAATATTTTTGTATGACAACCTCTTTATGATTTATTGAAACCCCCTGGCGACGTTCTGATGTATTTTTTTGTATTACACCCCACCCAACTGCCTTAATAAAGTTTATTTAAAAAAAAAAAAAAAAAAACGACGTTAGCGCTATCCCAACTAGCTAGCTATCGCTAGTTTTCATGACGCAAAAATGTAACGTTAAGGAGTCGACTTTAAATAGGCTAATACAATGGTAATTACCTATCAATAGTACTTTCTATAAAAACGTAAATGTTAAGTTCTGTCAAATACTACCACATACTTCACAACATTTCAAAACAGCTGGTCCCACTAGCTTACCTGTGCTGTGCATCAACACATGGCTCATTTGAATATTCTAATTAGCCATGTGTTGATGCACACATCTAGAAGGACAGGGAGTGGGTCGGGTTAGAGTTGTGTTTACTGGAACTTTGACAGGGGCGCAAAGGTAGGGTGACCAATCGTCCTCTTTTGCCCAGACATGTCCACTTTTTACGTCCTGTCCAGGGCGTCCGGCCGGGTTTTATAAATTCACGAAAATGTCCGGTGTTCACTGTTTTTCATAGGACCAGTACACGTGCACCGTCCCGGTCTGGACAGGTGGGAGGCGGAGTGCACCTTGTGCAATGCTGACACATTAAATGTCTCAGTGTCTAATAAAGGTGCTGGAGATCTCAAAGCTCAAAGCTCAAAGACAACTAAAGATGAAAAGTATACATCCTTTTTGTTTGTTAAGTTAGTATCTTTGTGAGACTCTTCTATTATTTATCTTATTGCAGTTATTAAGAGATATACTGTTGAAGCTAGATTTTCTAACAGAAGAGTTCATATTTAAAAATTATTTCATATTATTTATTCATTTATTTGAAAAGAGTCTACGAGAGCTATTATTTTGTTACAAGTTTTTACAGATTTCATTTTAAGTTAATTTTGCACCATTGAAGCATAATAAAGCATGTTCATCAACCTCCGAGAAGCCTGTCTGAATTTGTGTCTCGAGGCCGTGTCGATTGTCCTCTTTTTTGGAAATCAAAATATGGTCACCCTACGCAAAGGCCAACTCGGCCTTAAATTGAACATTTTTTCACAGGCCATCAAGGCACGAGTGTGGTGCGTCTGAAATTCCCACCCTGGTGTTGTCTATTTTGTGGTAATAGACTTTTCCTCACCGTAGCCCCAGAGCTGCAGGCACTGCTGTTCGTGGGTGAGGCACATGCCGTTGTAGCAGTAGGCCACTCCATACTGACAGGAGGAGCCGTCCAGCAGGTAGACGTTGGCAGGACAGTAAGGAGAGGCCCCGGTGCAGTACTCTGGCAGGTCACACGCCCCCGCTGGCCCCCGGCACATGGTGCCTGCCTGCTTTAACTGGCAGAGGAAGGGAACAAGCACAGGGAGGATGGAGGGGAGACCAAGACATCAGAAACAAATATTGTACATTTAGAAAGGAGTTAAAACAGGTTTTAAGAGGTTGAGTAGCAGTTAACAGAATAGTGTTCATCCCCTTATTGGAATAAATGGACTAATATACTGGACGTATATACACACACACACACACACACACACACACACATATAAAAATATATACGCATATATACACGTATATACACACGCACACACACACACACACACACACAAACATATATAAAAATATATACGCATATACACACACACACGCACACACACACACACGTATATACACACATACACACACACACACATATATATAAACACACACACACACACACACACACACATACACACACACAGACACACACACACACACACACATATATATACACACACACACACATATATATAAAAATATATACACATACATACACACACACACACACACACACACACACATAAATATATATGCACACACACACACACACACACACACACACACATACACACACACATACACATGCACACACACACACACACACATACACACACACACGCACACACACACACACATACATATATACATAGAGAGAGAGAGAGTCAGAGGAAGAATAGCTCCTTTCTGCAGACAGTGCAGAAATTATTGGCGTCTTCAGTATTTTGACTCCTCTGTCAGGTTAAAGCTCAATAGAACTGGGTTCACACTTGTGGGAATTACAATGAGATGTCAGGATTTGCATTTTCACAGTGAGATGAGAGAAAAGATGAAGAGTGTAGGTGTGATGTGACGACGATGAGCCCTGCTGCGATGGAGCTGACACACGCTGCGGGTACAGTATGTCAACACACTGACATGATGACTGACGGTGAACTAATGACACTGAGATAATACTGCAAACAAGGAGGGAGTGAGTGAGTGAACTGTCCAAATATTTGAAAAAAGTTGGACTCATGCTTTGGCAATATACACTACTGGTTTTAGAACACCCCAATTTTTCCAGAATTTAATTGAAAATGATGCAGTTTAATGTCTCAGTGTACTCTGAAATTAATGCACATTTGCAACATTTAAAATTCTTTATTGAGCATGATAGTGTTTTGAAAGTAAAAAAAAGATTCAAAATCACATTTTATGTTCGACTAAAGGACTAAAAAAAAGACACAAAATGACCAAAAAAAGACACAAAATGACAAAAAAAGACACAAAATGACAAAAAAAGACACCAAAAGACACAAAATGACTAAAAAAAGACACCAAATGACAAAAAATGACACAAAATGACTTACAAAGACATGAAAATAATTCAAAAATGGACAAAATAGCCCAAGACTCCATAGAGTTAAGTTGTTAACCCATTTCTTGTTCCCTGAAAAAGGCCTACTTGTATAATTCTGAAATGTACATTATTTTTCAGTTTTGGTTAAGCTTACCTTTTTTATTTACCTCTGGCAGTTCAAAATGACCAAAAAAAGACACAAAATGACAAAAAAAAGACACAAAATGACTTACAAAGACATGAAAAGAATTCAAAAATGGAAAAAATAGCCCAAGACTCCATAGAGTTAAGTTGTTAACCCATTTCTTGTTCCCTGAAATAAAAGCCTACTTGTATAATTCTGAAATGTACGTTATATTTTACCTTTTTTTATTTACCTCTGGCAGTTCACCACTTACCTTTGTACCCTTTCAAGCTGTTGATTTGACTTGAACTGCTTGATTTTCAATAAAAAACTGGAAAAATTGGGGTGTTCTAAAACTTTTGACCGGTAGTGTTTATATATATATCTATATATTTTTAACATTCGTGCCAATGAAGCCTTGAGTGAGTGAGTGAGTGAGTGTTTTTCTTACTTTGCAACCTTCACAGCACACTCCGTGGGCACACTGAGCCTCCTCCTTCAAGGTGCAATTATTGGCATTGCAGCAATCATTGGTGCATTCCTGTAAACAGTCACACAAAGACAAACACATGAGTATCAACACAGATCAAACACACGTTTCCCTCGTACCCAATCCCAGTCCACCTGACTTCACCTCTAAATCCAACAGCTCACCCTTTAGAAAGGCTTTATAGCAGGGGTGTCAAACTCAAATACACAATGGGCCAAAATTTAAAACTTGAATAAAATCGCGGGCCAACATTGAACAAATAAACCTTTTAATATATACCAAACATACAATATATAACTAAATAGTGCAGACATGCAAAATCAAATTTCAAATAAAAAGCACATCAATGTCATTAATTTACAATAATAATATAATAATTTGGTATTGCCTTGCGGGCCAAATAAAATTACACTGCGGGCCAAATTTGGCCCTCGGGCCAGAGTTTGACACCCCTGCTTTATAGGTTGCAAGCAATGGCTTTATCAACATCATAGTTTATTTAATCTAATAATTGTGATTCATCTGTTACAACCCATTAATAAGAACAGCAATTGTGTTGTGATCAATTATATATTTTATATACATTTTTATATTTATATATATGGTATTAATATTAGTAAGCCATTAATAAAGGGTAGAAACACCCATGCCATAATAGTAAATACTAATGTTTAAAATACATTTCTGCTGTGATTAGTTTTTGTGAAATAAAATGTATTGTTTAAAACATTTAGAACTATTTTTCCTTCAGACAATCATTATTGCAAGTATTTATAAACTGGTAGTACCAAAGTGTGTTTTGGAAAACATTTTTTCAGGTTTTACTGTTGGGAACCATGAAAATTAAAGTAAGCCACTTATGAAGTAAAATCAACAAAGTACTTTAAGATCATTGTCAATATGAACCAATATTTGGGTAATTAATTAATTAAATGCTTAAATTGGTTAAATGATGCTAAGTCATTAAGAGCAAAATCACAAGTCAGCAGTTATAATTGTTAGTAACTCATTTACAAAGGGTAAACATAGTTTGGCCATTAAAATAATAATGCATTCATAAAATGACAATAAAAAGATCAAGTCAGCAGTTTTTTTTATCAAGTCAATATGAGCAAGTCACAATTAAAGGATTGTAAAACCTGATAATGTAATAAATTCCCGATAATGTAATACAAATCTGCACTTGAGTCCATTGAAAATGTAATGAAACCTGATAATGTAATAACTTCCCGATAATGTAATAAAGTGCATTTCCCAATAATGTAATACACTTTTTTACCAATAATGTAATAAAGTAAACGTATTACAGTATTGGGGAATTATTACATTATCAGGCTAGCCTTAATTTCGCAAGTCCTGATAATGTAACAATTCCCCAATAATATGTCTATTAATCATCTGTTTTTCACAAACGAGGTATCCATGACGACACACGAATGCATTCAACAGCTTTTTGAAATCTAAAGGTGCTTGGTATTATACTTTATTACATTATTGGTAAAAAGTGTATTACATTATTGGGAAATGCACTTTATTACATTATCGGGAAGTTATTACATTATCAGGTTTTTTTTACATTTTCAATGGACTCAAGTGCAGATTTTTATTACATTATTGGGGTTATTACATTATCGGGGATTTATTACATTATCAGGTTCTACAAGGATGTTAACTAGGGCTGTCCATTGATTAAAATATTTAATTGCAAATGATAAAATGATAGTCCATAATTATTTGTAAATAAATCACAAATGAATCACACTATGCTTATCACTATACGCGATGCATACTAATAACACCACATGCAGAATTCAAATGCTTTGCACTAAAATGTCAAGATTTGGAGCTAAAGCTAAAAACTATTCTATAGAGATGTGATTTTGCGTCGCTTGTGTCACACAACGTACAGAAAGACAATATCTCCAGTTGCCATGGAGCCCTTTGCAAGCCACATTTACACTTACAGCTGTAGGAGTAAAACTGTAGGAGTTGAGTCATACAGACAGGAGGGAACAGATTGAGGGATTATGGGTGAACACAACAACAACATCAAGAAAAGGCACCATTTTTTTTGCCGTGCGATGTTCGTCCAAACAACAAGACGAAGGCAATGTCGTATGAATTCTAAAACTGAAATGTCTTTCTGTGACTTTCCACAAACTTTCTGTATGAAACTGATATTAAAAAAAACACCAAAAACTTTTAATTTAGTTCACGTTTCATATGATTCTCTTTTTATCCTGGAATCTGTGTATATTACCAGTCTCTCTATATTTATGTTTGGGCTACACTGTAATAAATTACTCTGTAGTCATTTCATTTTACTTAACATATTTGATAAAATGGATTAAATATAAATGCGTCCTTGATTTTGAGGCAGTTGTTTAATTAACTTTAATATAAAAATGTTTGAGATAGAATCTAATTATTTTGATCACATTAAATATAATCTTTATGTGTATGTAATTCTAAATCAAGAGAATTTTGAATGAATCCAACACAATAGAATTAGTCCGTTTTTAATTGACAGGCACTTCCTGTTAAGTTGTTATTAACCCAACTTGTAACATAGAGATTTAAGTAATAATACGTGCAATCTGTTGCCTCAATTTTATTGAGTAGCTATTGTTTGTTTTGTTTACAGTGTAAATTCATGTTTTTTTTTCGTTTTGTTTTTTTTGTTCGTCTGTTTTCGCCGTGTGGCTTTGTACTGGTGTATCGTTGTTTTCATTTTTGTTGTTGTGGTTGTCCTTTATATTTTTCTTTGTATGTTATTTGTGTGTACATTATGTCTAATTTGTAAATATGTTTCTGAGTCTTTGTTGTCTAGAATTGTGTTTTAGTGTCTTGTTTTCATATTGTGGCTCCTAATAAGTAATCCACTGTTCTTTTTGGTTTATTCGTTAATAAAAAATATTAAAAAAAAAATAATAAAAAAAAAATCAACAACACTGCCTTTCTAGCTTCTCTGTACAATATAATTTATACATAGAAACGTAGGAAAATTGGTCTTCTCACTCACATTGGTCTGCTAAAGCTGTCAGGGTTATAGTTTGGGCGTAGGATGCACAGATGCGCCACCAACATGCACCCATAGCCTCATAAACTGCAGTGTTAAAAGGGTTTTCAAATTATTTGTCAAAAATACACCAAAAAATCACCCAATGTTACCCTATGGAGAGGCTAGAGTGGATGACATCATCCCTGGAGTGCAGAGGGAGAGAAAAATGTGTCAAAAAATAAATTTGGAAACTGCGCTCGCTATAAAAAATATATAAAAAAAATAAAAAAATAAAAAACAACAACACTGCCTTTCTAGCTTCTCTGTACAATATTGGTGGTGGTAACATATTTGGTTGTGGAAGGATTCTGACATTCCTTCTTGAAAAAAAACAGAAAAGAGGACTGGATTTATTTTCCAATCTGGAACACACCCATATGCATGTCATGTGTATCGTTCATTTTGAAATCACAAGGTGAGACCATTAGGCAGCATTGTGTAGCTTGTTTGCAATGCTTAGAACAGGTGGCCTGTCAGCAGCCTGAGCTCCGCTGTCAGCTCCGCTCTGAGTGGGAGTCATAACAGACAGCCCCGTCAGCCGTGCTGCTGTTGTCAGCTACCAAATTGCTTCCTCTGTTTTCAATTTGCTCTACTGCTTGAACCAAAGTAGGTTTACTTAACCTCTGGGTTTATGGAGCGCAAACACTTTATCTCGACTTAAGGAAACTTTGAGCAATGTTTCAGCTGCGTTGCACGAAGCCAATGCAGGGCACATTATTTATGAGACGGCAGTGACACTGTTCTACACATAGTAAAACCTGAGGCAAAAGAGTAAAAACAGCTGCTTTTTCCACCAGTGGATTGAGAACATTGGAAATAGAATAAAAGACTAGAATAAATAGATGAAATCATTCTCACTGAATACTATACCGGCTCTTATTTCATAGAGCAACTTTGTTTTTTTTTCTCCTTCTTTTTTCTATTATAAATAAACATGATCTGGGTGTTTGCACTACAGTTCCCATCAGGCTTTGGGTGAGGCAAACAGGAAGTATAATGCCGGAGTCTACCGAGAAAGCATTTTTCATTTTTGTGTTGGCAAAAATTTTGGCTGTGATGCTGCAAATGGCATGATTTTTGGAAGAGGTTTTTTTTTTTCTTTATATATTTTGTAATTACAATTGCAATTTCTCTAATGGGTCCATAATACACTGTGTACAAATGAACTACCCTTTCAGACCATTCGGGCTGAAAATGTCCGCCTTCAAAAAAAATGCTATAAGTTGTTTAAGAGGTTTTTGCAGGAAAAAGTAGAAAAATATATTAATCTTAAGGTTTTTATGGCTTTTTTTTGGGAAGTGGACATTTTCAGCCTGAAGGGTCTGAAAGGGTGGTAAATGGGCCCAGAGGGTTAACTAAATCATTTAAACTCAGAGTCCACTTACTAGCTTTTTCACAGAGCTTTCATTGAAATTTTGTTTGAAGTTTGAAGAACGATCCGCAACTTGGAGCTTCAATTGGTTGAGACAGAGACAAAGGTTGAGAATGAACTTTCAATTTCGCTTGGGGGATCTTAAAATTCGCTAAATATAGCAACAAAGTCGCTAAGTTGGCAACACCGCTTCACCGGCTTTTACAAATGGCGCGTGTTGTTGTGGCGTCGAGTACTACGTCACATCCTGCTTAGCGTTCTATCCAATCAGCAACCAGGCTTTTTCCAGGGGAGAAAAATGGCCCTGCTGTTTGACAGAGCCAAAAAAAGTCAGTTCAAAAGACGGTCAGGACGGCTCATATTCAAATAAGGGGCGTTTCGGCAAGTGAGACCTACCTCTATACCCCCTCATACACCCCTTATGTGTAAGTACAGTAAAGGCCAAAAGTTTGGACACACCTTCTCATTCAATGCATTTTCTTTATTTCCATGACTATTTACATTGTAGATTCTCACTGAAGGCATCAAAACTTTGAATGAACACATATGGAATTATGTACTTAACAAAAAAAGTGTGAAATAACTGAAAACATGTCTTGTATTTTAGATTCCTCAAAGTAACCACCCTTTGCTTACTAGAATACAAGACATGTTTTCAGTTATTTCACACTTTTTTGTTAAGTACATAATTCCACATGTGTTCATTCATAGTTTTGATGAATCTACAATGTCAATAGTCATGAAAATAAAGGAAACACATTGAATGAGAAGGTGTGTCCAAACTTTTGGCCTGTACTGTACTTAAAACTAGTAACTAAATGTTCCCTCTGAAGTGCAGTGATGTAAAAGTAATCAAAAATGTAAAATGGATCGCTATAAATGTGCTCACATCAGGTTCTCCACAATCACACTCTTCTCCGTCCTCCACGAAGCCATTCCCGCACTTCTTGCCCCCCACCAGGTCCTTCATGTTGGGCATGTTGAAGAGACACATGCCCCCTCCCTTCTGGAAGTAGCTGTCCAGGTCCCGTTTGCTGCAGCGACTGAAGACGCGTGGGAATGGATGCCTGGAAAGGGACATTTTAATCTTGTTAGGGGGAATATTTGAAAAAATAAAGACGTAGACTTTTTTGCCTTGCTTTGCTGGTTTGCAACAGTAGTTTCAGTGCTGTCACCACAGGGAAATATCTGCTATCATTCTGCTTTTTAAATGTGCTCATGTAAAGGACAACATGGGAAATACAATATCAATGAAAAGTGGTGATTAAAAAACTATGAAGATCATAATAATGTAGAACAAAAGTTTTTGTTGTTATATCTGAGAGAATTCAAAAATCTCAAGTGACGAGAAAAGCCCTCTAGACAGCCACATTAATATATAATTGTTTGTTTCCTTCTGTTGATGAAAGTGTTATTCATATGTCAGGCGCCTGCTGCTCAGCGGAAGCAGCTCTGTGCTGCGGCCTGATGGCGTGCTGGAGGCTCACCCTGTGGCGGCGGCCATCACGCAGCCTCCCTGCTCGGCGCTGGCCTCCACACAGCAGCCGTCATGGTCGTGGCTCATACCAAAGTTGTGGCCGATCTCGTGGGCCATGGTGGCCGCGGCGCCGATGGACAGCTCTGAATGGTCCTGTGGGTGAATTAGAAAGAAATCTCATTGATCTGACTGAAAGCATCATGTGGAGGCTGACAGGAAACGCTGTATGAATGCAAACATCTACATTTTGAGTATACTTGACACATACACACAAGAGCCCTGTGCGCCTGTATAGAAGTGCCTCCTCCCTGTTTATCTGTGCACTGTGTTCTTATTAGTTATTCATCCGTATAGGTCTATTCAAGGATACGCATAAAATATTAAGTATAATTAATAAAAGCCATGAAACTATATTTTCATTACACTGAGTGTGCTTGAAAGAGCACACTATATACCATTCACCGGGTTTATTCCTAGATTTTATTCTTCCGTTTTTTCCTTATTTTTTTCAGTCAACTACTCCTCCCATACTTTTGTTTGCACATATACAAAAAGGCATCGAATCGACCGGCTCGGCCATGACAAGTGTGCTATGACTTTTCTGAGGTTTTTGGCAAATGGTTTTCAAATTATTTAGCAAAAACACGACAAAAAAAACCCCATGTTACCCTATGGAGAGGCTAGAGTGGATGACATCATCGAGAGCAAAGGGAGAGAAAAAATTGTCAAAAAATACATTTGGAAACTGCGCTCAAGGTGCAGATGCAACTCTACAGAAATTATTCATACATAGAAACGTAGGAAAATTGGTCTTCTCACTGACATTGGTCTGCTAAAGCTGTCAGAGTTATAGTTTGGGCGTAGGACGCACAGATGCGCCACCAACATGCACCCACAGCCTCATAGACTGCAATGTTAAAAGGGTTTCAGCAAACGTTTTTCAAATTATTACCCTATGGAGAGGCTAGAGTGGATGACATCATCCCTGGAGTGTAGAGGGAGAGAAAAATTTGTCAAAAAATAAATTTGGAAACTGCGCTCGAGGCCGCAAATGCTACTCAACAGAAATAATTTATACATAGAAACGTAGGAACCAGTTCCTTCTGATCGCTCTAAAAAACATTTTTTTCATTTTTCTTCACAAAACACATATGTAGACATTCAGAAGAACACAGGATGCTAAACGTGAAGTCGGATCAATGAAAGGAATCATGGTTTTGCCAAAAATGCTTTCTGTTCGAGGGGCAAATTTCACCTCTTTCCACCTCTCACAGTGGCGTCCACAGCAGTTGATTTCAGTTGATTGCTCTGCTCTGATTGGTGGTCGCCACTTGGCCCTGGGGTTGGTTGGCTACCGAAACCTTTTCTTTGCTTCATATCGTGCTTTAATAGTGCATACACTATCATAAGACCCAAATACCATGCCATTCTCTTTATTCATTAGCATAGTGGATAACAACGCCCTCACAGCAGGGGACGATTTTAATTTGACTTCAACAGTATTTTCTCACCCCAAAAATTCAGTTTTCCATCACAGCCTTTAGAGTGAAAAAACACCAACTTGGTGTTTCAGTGCACACCAGGTAAAAAGGAGTTTTGGTGAGGCTTAGGGGTTCTGTGAGTGAAGTTAAGAAGGACTCTCTGCCGCCCCCAAAGTCAATTACTTCAGTCTCTTCCATTATCTATTCCTATTAAATATTTTAAGCGATTTTATATACTTTGTAAGACATTTCTTTGGGATGGTAAAAGGCCAAAAATGCATTTAGGTCAACTACAAAAGCCTGTAGGCAAAGGTGGATCTGGCCTACGAAATATGCTGTTCTATTATTAAGCTTTTAATCTAAGGCACACTGGGCCCTCCTTCCTGAGAGAGCTCTTTGGTACACAACAGAACAATCAGTTTGTCCCTCTCTTGCCCCATTATTATTTTTTATCTGCCAGAATGTCACAAAATGCCAGAACCCACCCCATCATTTCTCACTAACAGTGAATCTGGAAGAAAGTTTCCCATATATTTCAAATAAACTCATATTCAAGCCGTTCTTCTGGTATATGGGATAGCACAAAACTAAATCCCCGGTAATATGCAGGGAGTGGGTGAGTAGGAGCATCTATATTTAGTGGATGTTTATGAAAAAGGTGTTCTTAAATCGTTTGATAATGTTGTTAATGAGTTTAGCTTAGATAGCAAACTATTTTGGCGATATCTTCAACTAAGACACCTCCTCATTAGTACATACCACACATACTCCTCCTCATGGCCTAGACCTCATCAAAGAAGTTTTAGCAGAGACAGGAAACAGAGCTTCTTCTTATTACTTCATGCTTATCACCACAGCCTTGGAAACATTGTAGGACAGGGATGTAAGAAGCACCTTTTGAGCTGATGAGATAATTATTACTGATCCTGAATTTAACATAATTTTCATTTGAAGCTACTGTTAAAATCTTTGTAGACTAATATTTGTGAAATAAAAGTAGCAGTGTTATCTTTCTAATTTTGAATGTCTTTTGTTTTATTGAAGGTTCTTCACCTCTGCAAATTGTGAATAATAAACAAAACTAAAGTGCACTGACTGAAGTCCAGCGTCTGGTTTTTAAAGTGTGGGAAAGCTTGCACCAGCAAAACACTTGACAAGCATGTCATACCAATGCTATTATTGATGCACCTTGGTGTTCAGTTATTTATTTATTTTTTCTAATTTTGAATTAATCTATTTAAATGTTTTTTCAGTTTGCTTTGTTACATTTCTTCGCTGTAGTGGTTTTATGTTTCTGAAATTTGGAAATGAATACAAAATGAAGTTATAAAAAGAAGGACTCTCTGCCGTCTCTTTCTCTGTAATAACTAATTTAAATGTCAGTATAGCTGATGATACAGGACAGCTTTTGTCATTCATGTGTATTTGTTGATTTTGTCCGATGACGCTGCAATGAATAACACCATGACTTGTCACACTCCTTAAGTGAAGTTGTTTCATTGTGGCCACTTTAGACTGGCTCCAACAGCACATTTACAGTCTGGAACAAAAAAGATTGCTTTCTATAGTTAGTTGCCCTGTTCAATGTTTTAAGTGACTCACCTGTTTAAATGATTCTAAAGCCTAAAGTACTACATAATTAAAGCTGTGAACTTGAAAATTCAGTTGAGATGCAGCTCAATGTATTTCAAGTCGTTCTTGTCATAAATCTTTAATATGAATTAACAAATTAATACATTTAAAATAACCGTAATAAAAAAAGACATAATATTACGATACAAACTAGAACATTTCTAAAGAAATTTTGAGTGTCCTTGACTCTGGCCCATGACTCTCAGCCATTTAATGCCACTGAGAGAGAGAGAGAGAGAGAGAGAGAGAGAGAGAGAGAGAGAGAGAGAGAGAGAGAGAGAGAGAGAGAAACAGCTGAAAGTTCCCCTCAAACAGAAAGCATTTCTGGAACTTGGATTCACTGGCAATTAGGTAGAGTCATGCATTGCCAAGATGTCAATGGTCGGACTGACCTGAGTAATGGCTCTTAAGAATCCTATGTGTGATGTCACAGAATATTTTGATGATTTATACATGATGCTGAAGATTATGAGATTTTTGTATGTTGTTTAGGTTTCACTGTGGGCAGAGGTCTTTACCTGGAAATGCTGTGGAAACACACTTTTTTCAGACAAGTGTCAAGTGTTTTGCGTTGACCTCATTGTGGCGACAGATATAAAGTCAGAGGGTCACCAAAGTTAATTATTATTCATCTTGGAATCATAAATGTACTGAAATTATCTTTTTAACAATATATAATCACTTAGATTACGTTTCCAAAAATGTAAGGGGCGAAGTCACAAAAAGATTATACAGCTTTTGCAGCCACTAATCATGTGGAAAAAAAGGCAAAAACAAACCATGTAATTGTCAAAGCAAACAGTCCAACAGTCCAAACAAACTGTGCTGCCAAGCCGAGTGTGTCTCAGAGCTCCGGTTCTATTAGCACATATTTAAACAAGGGAATATGCATACATTTGGTGCAAAATCATCCCCTTCTTATGCAAATGAGCCTCATTGCAAAAAAAAAGTCCAATTCATAAACTTCAGCACTAACAGCTTCACACAGTTAGAGTGAAATTATTAGCGTCTGTAGTGAATTAAGCTGGTGGTAAATGAAGCGCATTTATAAGGACCAATACGTAGAAGGTTGACTCAAACTCCTTTATTTTGGGATTCAGTGACACGACGCTCCTCTCAGCTTCCCTAAGGCTCATTATTTTTTTATGATTCAACTTTTATTGAGTTTTTACAATTTTTTACAAGATCACGCTAACAACCAATTAAGAAAAGGAAAAAAAAAAAGAGGAAAAAAGGGGCAAAATTAAGATACACAATCTATTAAGATACACAATCTACCTACGGCTCATTATTGAACATACATGAGACATTTATAAGGTTAATAAACTAATAGATTTCTGGCTCACTCTGACTCACAACTGATGCACTCACATATGCTCACTGTGTGAAAGTGGACTGTGTGTGCGTGCGTGTGTGCGTGTGTGTGTGCGTGTGTGTGTGTGTGTGTGTGTGCAGTACAACACAGAGCATTAATCAATATTAGGTCCTGACTGATCAGCTGGTCTGAATGGAGATTTCAATAACAAATGGTGACCCGCTGTTGTGTCTTGTCAATGCGTCTCTTATCTTTGAAGACACACTTATCTCTGCAGTTCAATGAGCCAAGTGCAATCTATTAAAAAAACAGCACAAGCCCAGCCCGGCAGATATCGGTTGCAAGTGCTGCGCATTTCATGGTGCCATCAGCGGCTGCAATCCATTCTTTGTGACTTTGCCCCAAAGTGTTTGAAGTGGTTACATGATGCAAAGTTGAAGCTAAACTCTTGTTGAAGTAAGAACCAGCCACAATGTCCTACTTCCAAAGGTAAAAAAGTAAAACTCACACAGTGGAGCTGTATAAAACACACACACACACACACACACACACACACACACACACAGTGACATTATTCAGATGTACTTAGCTCCTCTTTGATCCAGTGAAAGCTGTCATTCACTCTTAGCTCTGCTTCTGAATTATGCATACTGTATAAAATAGGGATGTGTTAACTGTCTGGAAATTCAGATGTTCTGCTGTGAAATCCTTCTCATGCTATTTAGTGCCCTGGGGGCCAAACCACAGAGGTACTGTGTGTGAAATCTATGCTGGGGGTGGGGGTGGGGGGACCCGGTCAGCCACAGGACATTTGGATTCTACAGACCACCTCTGCCCACAGGAGAGCTAACAGCCTATTAGAAGCTAATCAAGCTTGGAAAAGCTATCGATTTCTCCGACTGCATCCATTCAGTCCACTGCTCACGTATATAAAGTCATACAGTTACACAGGCTAGATATTTCTTCATTGTGGGTATTTTAAAAGATTTGAATGTCTACCTCCTACACCAAGCAGTCACAACAGAATACAGTGTCCCATTTAGAATATACAAATTTGATATCACCTGGAGTTAAATTACTATTTTTGTCTTAATCAATCCAACATATTGTATTTGTATGGTTTTCAATATTAGTCAAAAAGGATGAGCGAATCAGCACTGTGTTTTAGTTATGTTTAAGACAATGTCCCAACTATTTTGGAATCAGGGTGTTAGATTTGTAAGGAACAGTTTGACTTTTTGGGAAACATGCTTATTTACTTTCTTTTGTCAGATTAAGTTAAGCTTTTCTATATCCATCTTATGTCTAATCAGGATGTGATTAGCCTAGCTTAACATAAAGACTAAAAGCATAAACAGCTTGCATTAACCTGATACTAATTACATTTCTCATGTTGCATCTGTCGCTCTGTGTACATCTCACTAAATGCCTGTGCAGGTTGCCCACAGTTGGCTGCGTTTTCATTTATTTCCTGTAATTGGGTCAGTTTATGTTCACAGTGAAATCAAACAGCACTAGGGTTCGTTTGGAAACGGACCGAGGACCCGCAAGTGGTCTCAAGCAGGTAGTTTTGGTCCATATCAGAGTACGATTGGAGAGTTCACAAGCAACTAAATGAACCGTAACAACTCCAGCAGATTTTGACTGAAATGGACAAAACTTTGGGTTGTGAAAGTGTCTAGAAAGGTTCATGCCTTGATGTCCAATAATTAGCCTGGTCAGAAACAGGGTTACAGTAGGAGTCAATATCCGTCCCCCAAGGAGCGATCTACATTACTGTAAACCAAAGGCCTAATTATTGGACCTAATCTAACTATGTGTACTTGTTTGTGGGCCAAAAAGGTACACACACTTTATGTTCCAAGCCACTGTCAAGAGTACAGCTGCATATTTTCACCAAAGAACAGACAGATTTGTGGCCATCTGGAGATAATAATAATATTATTAATAATATATTAATATTAATAATAATAATAGGCTAATTGATTGGGATGATGATATAAGAAATCATGACTGTTTATGTCTTATATTACTTTGTGCGTCGTTGAGTACCCTGAAAAGTGCAATATATAAAATGTATTATTATTATTTATTATTATTATTATTATGATAATTCTTTTTTTTTTTATTACAGTAGGCTAATGAGAACTATGTCTTGTTCTTCCAGTGGTCATATCATGTTTGCATCTTGCTAATGGGCATGTATTAGTATTATGCATAGGATTTTTTATTCAGTCAAATGTAACATTTGCTGAGTTTGTTGATTTAAAAAAAAAATGTATTGAAGGTTTGGACAAATAAACTCAACTTCGTATGAAAGCCACGGGTATAAGCTCTCAAATACTTTTTGAATTTCATT
The DNA here is from genome assembly GCF_030273125.1 of Centropristis striata. Lineage (NCBI taxonomy): Eukaryota > Metazoa > Chordata > Actinopteri > Perciformes > Serranidae > Centropristis > Centropristis striata. The sequence goes on from NC_081533.1 coordinate 29,350,034, forward strand.
TGTATCTGCTACAGAGGCTGAAAAATCTATTATTTAGTAGGTGTTGAATTTCCAGAAAAACTTCAGGTTTTAGGGGGTCATTTGAAAATCGCCCAGAGGTTTTCCAGGCATTTTTTTCCAGGCGCTTTAGGCCTTAATGGGCTAAAACACAACCAACACAGTCCTGCCCCATGTGCTCTATATCATTGTGTGTGTGTACACTCCGCTGAGAGGTTGTGTCCTGACAAGAAAAAGGGCGAAGAGTTGTCTTCTGTGTTTTACAATTATTAGCAAAAAAAAAATTGTTGACAAAACACATTAAGAAGTTGATTGATTGCACAGACTGGGGGCATGTCCTCATTAGAGGCCACACAGACATTCAAGGTCTTAATGGATAAATACAATCTCTTTATCTGCATAAACCATCATTGAGGCACATCCTGATACACTAAACAGATAAGATGTCTATAAAATAATTAAATAAAAATCCTGAATAAGGCCTAATGATCTATCTATATCTTACTACAAAAGCAAGAAGCGTCTGTGTGTGTGTGTGTGTGTGTGTCTAAGGCATATCTCGCTGACCGAGATTTCGTATGTAGCTTGCGCATGGCACAAAGGTGTGCATCCTCGATTGCTAAGTTTTTTAAATTCATTTTTCAACATATCATTATTTAAGCAGGACGTGTTGCGGCATTGCACTGTTTCCGGACGCCTTTTAGGGGAGCTCCGCCCCATTGTGTGATAAGCCTACACCTGGTCAGTAACACAATTCACTCTGGATTTCCACCCTGACTCATCTCATCTGGAAGTCTATTTAGCCTAGCTATCTTTCAGAGTTTTAAAGTGCGCTACAAGGTTCGATTTTCCAATAATATTCAAATAGTTTCCAGGGAATATCAATATCAATGTGTATGTGCTGGATGGTGTGGTACCTTATGAAAAGTAAGTGTTTTATGGAGTTGCAGTCGTTGTAGTGGTCTGCATGTAATGTGCAAATTCTGTTATTCGCGATTAGCATGCTAAGCGGAGATTTAGCTTTATTCACTTCTTATGTTGCATTACTATGTAATTCAGGGATGACATTCATGTTGCTTAGCGTAATGCCCATAATCATTTGATATGAGATACTTACATGCAATATAGTATATCAGCTAATTGGGTTCATGTTAATGTACTTTTAGTGCAGCATGCTGCGTAATGTGATATCTCCCGATTAGCATGCTAAGCGGAGATTTAAGCCTATCAGTTTGATCCATTGAAAACAGTAAAAACAGAAAACTTTATTAACTGACAGCTAAGCACAATATGGACAGAAAGATATTTCCTAGTTAACTACAAAAATCAGTCAGGAATAGGCGTGGATGCAAATATAGATAGCAACTTTTTTAATTGGATAAAATGCATTACAAACCTAATTCTCCTTTACAGTAATTTACTCCAGGTTTATATTTGAGAATGCAAAGTCATATATGCAATAATTAAGTTGAGTGTAGGTGATAGAGTAGCAGCATTAGAATGTGCCAGAGGCCACAAAATGTCGGTTTTTATTTCCGGGGGTGCATGTGGGGATCATCAAAGCGGAGAATAAAATTTTGCAGTTTTAACCTCTGACTAGCGTTCGCTCACCTGGAACCTTTACCCTAAAATCCAACATGACCAAGTTTTATTCAAACTTTGACCTAATTTGAACTTTCATATTTTAGAAGATGCTCTGCACGCACAAAAGCTTTGGCAATCAATAGAAGAAGAATTCAAGCTGGGTGAAAATATCAAGGGGAAAATGAGAGTTTTTATGAGTGGAAAGGAAACAGAGCAAGGTGAGAGTGGAAGAAAAGAGGAAAAATGTTCCCACGTACCACATTGATTCCTCCAGAGTTTTCCAGGCTGCACATCCCCTCCAGCGGTGCCATCCCGATAGTTGTCCCCTTGAAAATCACACCGCTATCAGAGCCACACACACACACACACACACACACACACACACACAAAACGAAAAATCACTTAACCTTAATCTCTTCCCTGTTCACTTACAGGCTCCACAGTGGATGCACATTGATTGCAGATGCAGGAGCAGGGCACAGTGGCAGACCTGACAAGCCTGTCAGATGTGTGAGAGGGCGTGCAAAGAACCTAAATCCACCATGTGGTCTCCTGGCAGTTGTCACTTAGCATCCAAAAACAAAATCAAGCCCTGTCTGATGAATCAAAACAAAATAGGCCCTTTGGAATCAGCACAACTAATTATGGAGCAAGAGGGGCCAACAATTTACTGCTTATGGATGAACGTTTGTGTGTGTTTGTGTGTTTGTACACCAGTGGTCAAACTGAGAGGCTGCGGCGGCCGGCTTGCTGAGCGGTTCGGCCCAATTATAGCCGACTGAAGCGAGATCTTTTGCTTAATGAAATCTCTGTTTAACTAATAATTTGTCAATTTATACTCAAATGAAATATGAAATTACCTGAGCCAGAGCTGGGAGTGTTTGTCATTAGAGGCTCATTTGGGGAAAGGTGGTGGGAGATTGTGGATAATCAGTTTTCTTATTAGCTGACATGCAGTGATGATTATGAACGTCTGTACTAACCCGTGCATTAACATCAGGAGGTTCTCACCCCAAACAAAAACTAGAGCGGCTACTTTCGCTGGGAGATAGGGCTGGGCGATATATATAGATATATTTTTAAATGTGATATGGAATTAGACCATATCGCGCATACCGTATATCCTCAAATAGTAGCCGGGGCTTCTATTAATAAAAAATCAGTTTGGGACCCGGCTAATAATATGGGCAGGCTATTATTTGAAGGAGGCTTTTATAAAAAAAAAAATCAGAGCAGCTCTGACGGGCACTTTTTAGAGTGTTTTACACAGCGCATTGTAGCCAGTTACCCGGATTTCGGCCATATTGGAGGTACTCGGATGTAAACAAACAATGAACAGCACGCTGAATGTTCATTTTAAGCAGGATTTAAAATGTCTAAACTACTAAAAAGCCCAGAAGAACGCTCGACTTTACAGAGAATGACTAGGACAGCGGGAGAAACAACAATATTTAACTACAGTACTAACTTGTGTGGCGAAACTTCAAAATACAGGTATTGTGTTGAAATATAAATAATAAATGCTGCCCTTACTAGAGTTTGTCATGTTTAGTTATTTTGTAATGTTCATTATTTTTTTCTCATATTTAAAATATATCTAAAATTATTCTCATAAAATTATTCCCAGCCAAGTTGACTACAACGCAGAATGCTGAGTGAGGTAAAAAAGAACCTGAAAGTAACAGCTAAAGACTTTAACTTGGAGGAATTATTGGAAGTGGTTGACATGTCTGTTCATCACTCTACCACACACAAGATTGAACAGACGTGGTGTCCTGCCACTGCACTGCAAAAAAAGAAAAGTTGGGTGAACTCAAAATTTCAATGCAACAAACTTCGATAAAATTTTAAGTTGGAAAACGAAACTAAATATTTTAAGTTTTGTTTTTGAGTTTGCTCAACTCTGAATTTCTCTAGCACGATTATAATGCCGCCATGAAATGTTAGCTAATGTTGTGACCACAATTTTGAGTTAGCATTGATACGCTAATGGCTACTCTTGTAGCTGTAACAAGCAGCGCCGCTAGCATCAGTTAGCCGCTAGCATCAGTTAGCCACTAGCGTCAGTTAGCCGCTAGCATCAGTTAGCCGCTAGCTTTCGCTAATGACCAAATTTCACAACAAAGAAATTAGAGTTAGCAGAACTATTGTCCCTTGTTGTGAACCCCAACTAGTAACAACAAATCACCAACTTGTTTTTGAGCAGACAACTGGCTTCCTTTGTTGTGCTAACTCACATTATTGCCCTAAATGTCAGTAACTTATATTTCCAAGTTTTACCAAATTAAATCACTGTTTTAGGCCAAAAAATACAAGTTGGCTTTTTTTGCAGTGTGCTTTCAAAAACACAAAACTGCATGCCTGAAGTTTGCCAAAGAGCAAAGAGCGTTGCATTGTTCAGAAGGAACATGCAGCACTACGTACGGTGTAAAAATAGCCCTGTATACCAACATGAGAACATCATCCCAACAGTGAGGTAAGGTGGAGGGAGCATCATGATTTGGGGCTGCTTTGCCGCCTCAGGGCCTGGACCGCCTGGCATCATCAAAGGGAAAATGAATTCCTAAGTTTATCAAGATATCCTAGAGGATAATGTCAGGGCGGCTGTCTGCCAACTGAAGCACATTGGCCCTCATTTAGAAAACGAACGTACAGCAGAAAAGTGGGTCATTTCAACACAAGGCTCAGCATTTATCAGTTTGAACTCGAGCGGAGGTAATGATCAGATCTCACGTCTGGTCTCAGCTCGTGCTTGCATGCAGCATGAGTCAGCGTAAAGTCCAAATCTGAGTCAGATTGTTATTATGCTGTTCTAATATTAATATCTCTCCATTATAATAATAGTGCAGTGATTTACAAAACCAGTTGGTTCTGTTCCACTTGGGACGTCAGCGTTACAATCTCTATCTCTAAGAAATTCCTCTTAGTCTTGGAATTAAAACTTATTAACATTGTAAATCTTAAATATTCACTGAAGTTGCTTGAGTATTTACATATAAATTATTTACTCCTCGCCCCCCTCCTCAGAGCCTCAGACCTCAGAGCAGCATTCACAGAGCACTTACATATAAGTCAGGATCGGGCGGCAACCTCCGGGTCTGAGCAGGGAGGCAAACCAGGAAGTGCCTTAAGCTGCATTCTACTGAAAATTCCAGCAGGGGGCTTATTTGATTTATTACCTCAGAAATTTTTTTTAGGACAACACTATGGTCTCAATCGCTAGTAAAAAAAATCTTGACAATTTGACAATTTGATGTTAATAGTTCCAATAATGGCCCCATTTAGAAGAAAATAGAAGATAAATAATCGTATGATTTGGGGCGTGGCTACCTTTGATTGACAGGTCACTAACAAGGCGAGCCGTGATCAGGAGAGAAGCAGAACCACGGCAACCTTTCACACTGTATTTTCACTTAATGACAGTTTATTTGAACGTTTTGTTCAGTATAAATGTCTTGTTCAGTGTTTGGTTGGACTAACAGACACTCCAAGGAGTCGCTGTTCATTTTTCTGAGGTAAGTAACGTACATTTTGTTTTGTTTTTTGCTAGCCAAAATGAACATCCCAGTTAATGCTCCAGGCAATGCTAACAGTCCAAATATGGTCTGCTCCCCGTATCAGAAACAAGATGGCGACGCAAGATGGCGACGAGTGTAACTCTGAACTTGATGCTTCCAACGGGCCACCAACCAATGGGTGACATCACGGTCACTACGTCCATTTTTATATACAGGCTATGGTTAGGACTGGACACACCTTGTCTACACCGGCCAAATAGCGAAGTTAAGGGAGAAGAAAACAGACTTGAAGTAAACAATTGAGTTTACAGGAAGAGATAAGAATGTAAAGCATGGGCAGTTGAGCGTCTGCTGTCGGCAGCTGGAGCAGCAGCTGCAGTCCCATGTCACTGTCAACACTGGATAGCCACAGAGCTGGGCACTCACAGTGCATTTTAAAGAGCAACTTGTAGACAACTTGAATTTCTTAGTGAGTTTCTAGGATTTACACTACCGGTCAAAAGTTTTAGAACACCCCAATTTTTCCAGTTTTTTATTGAAATTCAAGCAGTTCAAGTCAAATGAACAGCTTGAAAGGGTACAAAGGTAAGTGGTGAACTGCCAGAGGTAAATAAAAAAAGGTAAGCTTAACCAAAACTGAAAAATAATGTACATTTCAGAATTATACAAGTAGGCCTTTTTCAGGGAACAAGAAATGGGTTAACAACTTAACTCTATGGAGTCTTGGGCTATTTTGTCCATGTTTGAATTCTTTTCATGACTTTGTAAGTCATTTTGTGTCTTTTTAGTCATTTTGTGTCTTTTTGTGTCTTTTTTGGGTCATTTTGTGTCTTTTTTTAGTCATTTTGTGTCTTTTTGTGTCTTTTTTGGGTCATTTTGTGTCTTTTTTTAGTCATTTTGTGTCTTTTTTTCGTCCTTGAGTCCAACATAAAATGTGATTTTGAATCTTTTTTTTACTTTCAAAACACTATCATGCTCAATAAAGAATTTTAAATGTTGCAAATGTGCATTAATTTCAGAGTACACTGAGACATTAAACTGCATCATTTTCAATTAAATTCTGGAAAAGTTGGTGTGTTCTAAAACTTTTGACCAGTAGTGTATATCAAGCATGACTTGAAAATAAACATTTGATTTGATATGTTTTAATAGTAGTTCGTAGAATGTCTCTGAATGGCATCAGATGTTACATCATGGTCACAGCAGCAGGTGGAAGTCGGTCTGTGCAGCTATTTACAGCTTTTTTCACATTGTTTTGCTGGTATCTGTTCATACAGTCCATGTTTTTTCTCAAAGGGACTTCTGTTTTGTGCGTCTGACTGAATGGTTTTTTACTGGTGTTGTGCGGAGGAAGCATTTCACTCCGTTTCTGTCTGTTGGTGGATCTCTTACTCTGTCTCATTCTCTCTTGGTCCTTACAACACTTTTAAGTAAAACAGCACAGTGTTATCAACACACTATAATTTAATACTTTTAAATGACCCTGCAGAGCTTTTAACCTCTAGCTGTGTGATGGAGCAGTTTTTATATGAGTGGGCCCCTTTTCAAAGTGCACCACCGGCGTCCGAGCCAGATAACAGAAATATTTAATGGCAGAAGAGTTTTATCCACTCCAGACACGGCTTCAGATGCTGATACAATAGTCTAACAGCAATTCTCCGACTCAGACGTGTGGACTTCACACTGACTCAAACTTGGGTACACGAGCTGAGACCAGACTAAATCGATTAATGCCGAGCCTTGCGTAGAAATGATCGTACACCCACATTTCTGCCGTACGTTAATTTTGTAAATGAGGGTCAATGTGCTTAACCTAATACCCCCCAAACAATTATACACTGTAATAAATTATTTTGTAGTCATTTCATTTTACTTAATATAATTGATAAAATGTATTAAATATTAATGCATCCTTGATTTTGAGGCAGTTGTTTAAGTAACTTTGATATAAAAATGTTTGAGATAGAATCTACTTATTTTGATCACATTAAATATAATCTCTATGTGTATGTAATTCTAGATCAAGAGCATTTTGAATGAATCCAACACAATAGAATTAGTCCGTTTTTAATTGATAGGCATTTCCTGTTAAGTTGTTATTAACTCAACTTTTAACGTAGTTAGATTAAATAAATAATATTGCAATCTGTTGCCTCAATTTTATTGAGTGGCTATTGTTTATCTTTTTTACAGTGTAGTATTTGATGTATTTATTGGTGGACAAAGTAAGTGGGTTTTTTTTTTTTTTAATAGTGACAAACCAAAGCATGTTTATATCATATATCATCAAAATATCATTAAAAATGAATAAACCCTACTTGCTGTAGATGGAAACACTCCCAGGTTCTGTTAGTTTGTTTATAACTAGATAAAAATCTGAAAATATGGATCCAGTGCCAATTATCATAATGGTGATGACTGTTGTAATGTGCTATTGAAATGTGATTCTAAATAAAGACAAAATGTAAAAAAATAAAAATAAAAATAAAATAAAAATGAATAAACCCTGCCACCTTGACCACAGCACTGATTTGCTTTGATGGCACTTTAAGTCTGTGCTCCCAATGTAAAATATTCACTGTACTTGTTTTGAGTATATAACTATAAATACAAAAATGAACTTTATTTCATAAACCCCCTGTGTTGCGTATTACTGTACCTACTGAAAAGGTCTGTTTTTTCCCCTATGTGTAGTTATTTGTAACGGTGCACTTTGCTAATAAAGGTGGCTTAAAAAAAAATAAATGAGAAGAAAAATCCTCTTTTTGGCCATATTGTGTATTTTCCGTGTAGTAAACTCATGGGGCTTGTTCCAAGAATCACACCTGAACCTGTCTTAAGGTGATTCACACTTGGTTCTGCGCTGGTTTCTACATTTGACTGATAAATGAGGCCCACTGTGTTTTTCTATACTTGGGACTTAGATACAGATCAGATCACATTTGATGACAAATGAACCCATTGAAGCCTAAAACGCCTGTAAAAACTGCCTGTAAAACCTCTGGGCGATTTTAAAATAAGCCCCTAAAACCTAGCCTGGGTATACCCAGACTGCCATGCGCGCTCGATTTCATTTCAAACTGCCAAGGGGTCTGGAAACCAGAGAGCTTTCTTAGCCCTGTTTTAGGGATCCAATCACAGAATGGGGAGGGACGGCAAGACGATGACGCGTATTACCCGGCGGACGGAAGCTTGTAGTTTTCTTACGGATCCAACATGGCTGCAGCAGACGCGAAACTCTCTTTAGCTGTAGATGGTGTTTTAAATAGTTTAGAGTGAAATTTTAAAGGCGAAAGGTCTCTCTGCGGCTCCGCTGTCCCCCGGCTCCTAGCGAGATCACCGGCGTTACGGTACCGGGGCTAATAGAGGTAGCGTTACGCTACCGTTACGGCGTTAGCGGTAGCTATTAGCCCCGCTACAGTAACGCCGGTGATCTGGCTACGAGCCGGGGGACAGCGGAGCCCCCAGAGACCCGCAGCAGCTTGTTTATTGCCCATAAAATCAGTGGATGTGTGTGGCTGAATGACATGAGGGGGAATAAAGCGTGAAAATAAATAATCTTGCAGAAAGCGAGAACTGGAGAAGCAAAGAAGCAGACGCTTTTGATGAACATTCTAAGCGTCCAATAAACGGCTCCGGAGGATCGTAAACCACACCTCCTCTACGGAGAAATGAATGGCTGGTTCCCAGACTAGATCTCATTTGAGATAAGTCTGGTGTTAGCCAGGCTACCTAAAACCTGAAGTTTTTCTGGAAATTCAACAGAAGTGTCAAAGCTTCTACTAAATAATAGATTTTTTTTAGAAATTAAATTCAAAAAGTATTTGAGAGCTTTCCAGGCTTCAATGGGTTAATGCAGAAATCTAAGTTATGTGTCCATTGCTCACGTCAGCAGCTGGGCGTTGTCATGTTTCTTGCGGGATTTCAGCTTCTGTCTCCACTGGAGGAAGGACCAGAGGGTGGCGTTAGGCTCCTCTGTGATGATGCACTGATCCCTGTCAGTCCAAATCTCCAGACCAATCAGAGGCACACGGATGTTCAGAGCCCTATAGAACTAAACACACAACAAAATAACAACAAATATGTACCTGTACACACAATCTAGTTATAAGCTCCCATAACATAGTCTGGTCACACAGGGCAGTTTCCCCTTAAGGGCTCCTGAAGGACACTATTGATTAAATCCTGATCAGGCTTCATACAACAGTAGGTATTTGTGTACACTACTCAATCACTGATTTATTTGGAACATCAACAAACTTCAAAGTTGATTAGGAATAGATGACATCAAGATATGCGCCGACTGTACAAGAATATCTATTAGCATGTTGAATGGAGCTGTTTGCTCTCTGGAGAGTTGCAGTCTGCAGCAGGAGAAGCCATCAGCCTTACCTTATCCACATAATTGGCAATTTCCATTATCCTCGCCTTGGTCTTTTCATAGTCCTTGTTCTGCCGTTTAAACTGCAGGGCAGGGAAGACAGAGGCGTATAAGTGTCACAAATGAGGTCAGCGGTCAGAAAAATAAGTAAAATGTTCGACTGAATCTTAAGCTCCCTGCAGAGACTAATGACCCGTGAAAACAGAACTATAACTAAACCTGTCCTACTTTACTATTGTATGAGTCCATCATTATAATTATACCGATTACAGGAGAGGGCCAGAATCTTATTGGTCACAATGTGCTGCTTCCATGTCATTAACCCACTGACGCCTAAAACTTCCGGTAACACTTTACTTGAAGGTATCGTCATAATAGTGACATGATACTGTTATAACTGTGACATGACACCATCATAAACGTGTCATAAACATTATGTCAATGTCATAAACGTTTATGACTGCTGTCATTAAGTGTCATTCGGTTTTTGTCATGACAAGTTGACATTCCTTGGGTTGTCTTTGTCATGGCAACTTGACATAAACAAAATATGTTTCTATATTTGTGTTTATGGCAAGTTGGCATAATGATTATTATAATTAGATGTGCAAGGTTACAGACCAATTCTAGCAGTTTTGGGTATCTTGTTGGTATTCTGTCAAACATCTATGACCAACTGCTACAGCCTCTGTAGCAGATAGAAATGAAATTCAAAAAGTATTTGAGAGCTTATACAAATACTACAAAACGACGTATCTGCTTTCCAGGCTTCAATGGGTTAATGTAGAAGACAAAACCCCAAACTGATTTTTGTGAAGATACAGTGTCTTGTAACCAGTGGCGGTTCTACACAGGAGCCAACAGGGGCCACTGCCCCTGTGAAGAAGCCTTTGGCCCCTGTGTCAAATTAATAATAAAATGATCAATTTATAACAATGAACAATGGAACAATTCTTACCTATTTTTTGTTCAAACAATATCTCATTGTACACAAAAGGAACCCAGAATGTGAACATTGTATAATAGTTTAATTGTGCAATAAAAGCTAAATATAAAGATTATTCTCACTGTACTGCACTTTCAAAATAAAAAGAAAAGTAATTGTGCACAAAAAAGAGAAATGTCATCGTCATACAAAGATAACTGTTAATGTTGGTAAGTCTCATTGCTTCAATCAATGGAGTTCTTCCAAATATGAGACTTTTAGCTAAAATAAAGGTTTTGAATGCTTAAATATCATTTTTGACGATTTTCAATGTGCCCCTCTGATTAAACACTGGCCCCTCCTTGGCCCCCACAGTAAAACTGGTCTAGAACCGCCACTGCTTGTAACTGTAGCTTAGTGTCTATTTTAAAGCCCTTCTACCTTTATATTCCATCTAAATACATGCAATTAAGCAGACAAATCCTTCCGCCTCATCGCCACATGCTTCCGCCTCGCTGTGACTATCAGCAGCCCAGAGCTCTCAGTATGAGAGAGCTCCATTAGCTGGAATGAGATAATTGCTTAAGATGTGGACCCTGTTTTCATCCTGGTGTCTGTCTGACATCGGGGGACAAATGTGGTACTCACGCTGATGTACATAAATATATTCTGCAGTGGAACGGATGGCGTGGGTGGAGAGTCATCTTACCAGTGTGCTGTCAGCCACTATGTACAGCTCCATGTATTTGGTTGTACCCCAGGCGTTCCTTTTAACCTGCCAGTAGAGACAAAGGCAGGTGAGAACATGGTTATTCATTGGACACCCAATCTGATTGGTGTACTAGCTTATGAAACACACTGTATTATATCTATTACACTGTCTGGTAAATGTAAAATTATACGACACATTATTATAATAAATTATATATTAATGTAGATCTATTTAACATCTTTATATTGCCTTTATCCTCTGAGATTTTTCAATGTCTTAAATCATAACGCAAACTCTACAACCCAGAGTTGGGATCTATGAAATACTATACTATAATATGTTATACTATACTATACTATACTATAATACACTACATTATACTATACTATACTACACTACACTACATTATACTATACTATACTATAATACGCTATATTATACTATACTATAATTTAATACACTACATTATACTATACTATAATACATTATACCGTATCACTATACTATAATACACTATACTGTACTATAATACACTACATTATACTATACTATTCTATAACATACTATACTATAGCATACTATACTAAACACTACATTATACTATACTATACTATACTATACAATATTACACTTCATTATACTATACTATACTATACTATATACTACATTATACTATACTATACTATACACTACATTACACTATACTATAATATACTATACACTACATTATACTATACTATACTATACTATAATACACTACATTATACTATACTATACTATAATACGCTATATTATACTATACTATAATTTAATACACTACATTATACTATACTATAATACATTATACCGTATTACTATACTATAATACACTATACTGTACTATTATACACTACATTTTACTATACTATTCTATAACATACTATACTATAGCATACTAAACACTACATTATACTATACTATATTATACACTACATTATACTATACTATAATATACTATACACTACATTATATTATATTATACTCTGCAATACATGACACTATACAATACTTTACTATGCACTACATTATATTATACTATACCAAGTATAATAAGTATTTATATTATTCTATACTAAGTACAGTATAGTATAATGTAATGTTTAGTATAGTATAGCATAATGCAGTATACTATACACTACACACTACATTATACTATACTGTACATTACATTATAGTATACTCTAATACACCACACTACATTCTACTATCCTATAGTATATTATAGGATATTTACAAAGACATTAATAAAATAAATCAAAACACAATATACAAGAAACTGTAAATAACATGAAACAAATAAGGAAATATATATATATATATGAGTGACATATGAGAAGGATTAGAAAATGTTTAGGCATTTATTCAATGTTTAATTTATTTTTTATATTACAGATATAGTCCAATCACTGATTCCCATGTAGTTTGCTATTTTGGTACCATTTCATCATAGTTTATCTTTGTTCTTAAGTATTTTAGAAAACTCTATAAAATAACTTGCACAATATGTCAATAAGGCAGTGCCTAATGTACAGACAGTACAGAACAAGTTAACAAAATGTCTAGTCTGTAGTTTTCCTAGTGGAACATTGTATTTTCGATTTCCACTCCATTCCAGGATCTCAGTGTACCATGGTGTTGATACTGCAGAGACTAACAAGAACACGGTTCTGGGGAAATACCTATTTTATACAGTCTATGGGAAATACTGAATATAATAATGTGGAATTTAAAAGACTGATATGCAGGTACTGGTGTCAGTATAGCACAGCAAAACAAAGCTTTAAACTAGGCCTGATTATTTGACCTCATGAAACTTTAAAATCTTGCAACTACACATTCTGAAAGTGCACTGCAAAAAAAGAAAAGTTGGGTGAACTCAAAATTTCAAGGCAACAAACTTCAATAACATTTTAAGTTGGACAATTAAACTAAATATGTTAAGTTTTGTTTTTGAGTTTGCTCAACTCTGAATTTCTCTGGCACGATTGTAACGCCGCTATGAAATGTCAGCTAATGTTGTGACCACAATTTTGAGTTAGCATTGATACGCTAATGGCTACTCTTGCCTACTAGCTGTCACAAGCAGTGCCGCTAGCGTCAGTTAGCCGCTAGCATCAGTTAGCTGCTAGCTTTCGCTAATGACCAAATTTCACAACAAAGAAATAAGAGTTAGCAGAACTATTGTCCCTTGTTTTGAACCCCAACTTAAAGACTTTATTTAAAACTTTAAGTAACAACAACTCACTAACTTGTTTTTGAGCAGACAACTGGCTTCCTTTATTGTGCTAACTTACATTAATACCCTAAATGTTAGTAATTTATATTTCCAAGTTTTACCAACTTAAATCACTGTTTCAGGCCAAAAAATACAAGTTGGCTTTTTTGCAGTGTGGTACATAAAGAAGTGAATAGCCTAATATGTATCAGTAGCCTCCCAGCCATCCATGTTGTTGTGTTTACAAAGCTCTACGACTGCTTATATCCCTACATCATTATGTTTCCATCCTCCTAATACTTGATTACAGCCATTAGGGAAAGGCTTTGCTGTAATTAAAACTCATTGATTTACGGGCCGGGAGGCTGCTGCCTCGGCTCGGTCTGGTCTTAACACCAATATTGCAGATTGGTAGAAAATCTGTGGCACATATCAACGCGAACCCCTTTCACACATCACATTGTTTATTCGAGAGGCAAATAGTGGCAAAAGCCTTGGGACTCAGACTGGGGTCTGCTGTGGCTGGCATTTCTGCATAACAACCCAGGATTAATGGGTGGCTGTGGAGGGAATAGGGAGAGCCAATGGGTATAGTGCAGGAGGGAGGAAGATAAAGAAATAGGGGGAAAAGATGATACCCCTGGTAGAGGGCTGAGAGGGCTTTAGCAAACGAGGTGGGGAGAAAGATGGTGATAATTAACAGCGTATGATTGGGGACATAAGCTGGAAAATGAGAAATATAGAAAAAATATGAGAAGAAAAACCAAAGAATGACTGTTTGTCCCAGCTGTGGAAACAGATGAAGGGTCCACCGAGGAGCTGTTTCATTATCTATAACTGCAGATGAGCAAATTAGACTTGTGTTAAGTTCTTCTTCTCTATAAAGGCTCAGGAAATTGACTCATAGTCATGGCCTAAGCAGACCTAAAAGTCAAAGCCATAATTCCCTCTATTTCCAGGTGGTGCAAGAATAATTTTGCTAACATAGCAGCAAAACCTATTCAGTTTTTTTGCATATGACAAAGACCATTTCCTCTGCATGCCAAATGCTCTTATGTGTTTGGTGATTTAATTTAGCTGCGTAATAAACCAAACCAAAAGAGAATCATGGCTCAGACCATCACATAATATGTATTAAATGATTCACTGTTTTTATGTATTTTCTACTACTACTAACCGTGAAATTCTGCAACTAGTCTTTCTGGAATTGTTTGAAATTGATCAACTGTATGCAGTGGTGGGAAGTAACTAAGTACATTTACTCAAGTACTGTACTTAAGTACAATTTTGAGTTACTTGTACTTTACTTGAGTATTTCCATTTTATGTAACTTTATACTTCTACTTCACTACATTTTGAGGCAAATATTGTACTTTTTACTCCACTACATTTAGCTGACAGCTTTAGTTACTTTTCAGATTCAACATGAAAAAATATTTAATATGATTACACATTTATAAAACATAACAGTGTATTAAGTAGTTAACATTAGTCCTATCTGGACAACAGTAAAATGCTACTTATATAAATGCATCAATACAAAAAATCTTATAATATATTTAGAACATATAAAACAATCTGAGTGGGTCCACTCTGCAAAACGAGTACTTTTACTTTTGATACTTTAAGTACATTTTGGTGCTGATACTTTTGTACTTGTACTTCAGTATGTTTTGAATGCAGGACTTTTACTTGTAGTGGAGTAATTTCACAGTGTTTTATTAGCACTTTTACTTAAGTAAAGGATCCTAATACTTCTTCCACCACTGACTGTGAACTGTAATGAACTTCTCGGGCCTATACCAGGAAGTTAGCATCGCCATGGGGTCCACTGAGAATTAGCCTTACGTGTTTGGTTCAGCAGAAAAATTTCCAAAAAATTGACGATGCAGAAGTAAATAGCTATGCTATGCTATGCTATGCTATAGCGAACTGCACCATGGTCACCTTAACGTCATTACTGTTAGCTTCAGACAGTCTCTGACAAGCTAACCAGCTGTTTGGACAAGCTAGCGGAACCGTAGGCTTATAAATTGTCTATAAACATAAAATAAAATCTATAAGAGTTTGCAAGAGTGCTGGAAAACCTGACTAGAGGCTGTGAGGAGGACTAGTGAGAGATGTCTGGCGTGATGACGTTTAATGTCCCCGACAACCACTGTAGTCTCATTTAGCCACTTGTTAGCAACTGCCTTTAATATGGACATGTAAAAACTTTAAAATTCATATGTGGGGGGGATTTACTAATGGATTTTATCTCGTACAACAATTAATCGAACGTCTCTTAAGCTGGTGTTAACCACAGACCTTATTTCAGGCATTTAAACCACCACCCCATTCAAGTTAGAGCCCAGGGCGCTAACATGCTAACTTACTTCCTGGTTTAAGAACTCATTCCTGCGGATGAGTGGAAAATTAGACACTTATGTAGAGGCTTATGTAGTCTGTTTAAAGCAAGACCACTATGACTTTTTTTTTTTTCCAAAAGTTAAACAATATCCCTCTTAGGAATAAAAAAATAATATTTATTTCTCAGTGCTTGAGGCCTGACTGAAGTTAGCAGCTCCCTGATAATTATGTTTTTTAACGGTGAAGTGTCACATCAGAAACCTGATGTCAAAGGAACCCTGGTTAACTATAAAAGGCACCCGGAGGGAAGTATGGATTTTGTTTGCATTTAAACAACATCAAAATCCTAAAGCAAAAGTTGATATAAGGCTACAATACACTTTTTTTAATTTTTGCTGGTGTACTGCAGTAGTAATACTGTTTCAGATGCTTTTTTAACCGACCAATATTTGGCGAAATCCACTTGTTTGTCTTCAGATGCACAGTGATGCAATTGTTTTTGATTGTTTATTCTTTTTTGGCCAAGATAATAGTGTGAAAGTGTATTTCCCAGTTAGTTGACTGTTCCTTTAACCCTTTGATGCACAACATGGGTAAAAAATGACTCATTCATCCAAATTTTATTTAAAATTAAATGACCTAATACTATAATAATAGTAATTTGTTTCAAATAGTTACTTTCCACACTCATATATTTAATATATTTAACATATGTATGTATCATTTTGTCACACATACACTGTATCTGGAAGGTTTTCACAGTGCTTCACTTTTTCCACATTTTTTTTATGTTTCAGCCTTATTCCAAAATTGATTAAATTAATTTTTCCTTAAAATTATACACACAATACCCCATAATTATATTTTTTACCCATGTTGTGCATTAGAAGCGTAGTGATAAAAAAAGGGGGTTTTATGCAAAAAGTAAGAAATGAAAAACAAAAAATTAGGATGTATGATAATCAAAAACAAATTGATTGAGGAAAACCTGGAATACTAAATGATTAAATTAATTTATTGCAAAGATATAGAAAATTAAAAACTCAGTCGGGTCACTTTAGACCCATGTTGTGCATCAACGGGTTAAAGTTATTGTTGAATCATCAAATTGTCACACTACTGAACATTTTATCAGAAAAAACACCTAATATAGTCTAACCACGTCTTCTAGCAAATGAGCATGATTGTGTCACTCACCCTCGAATGAAACTGTTGAAGCAGGTTGGAGATGTGGTTGGGCTGTGTGGGGTGATGACCAAGTCCACAGTTTCCACCTTTAATTGGCAGCTCCTCTGCACTCCACAGTGAATGGTGGGGAGGGTCCCCACCACTGATGGGCTCCAGGTAGTAGGTGTCACTAGAATTCAAGGATATCAGGCCCCTGTTTAAAGGAAAAAGACAGGGAGGAGGAAAAGTAATGCTGGTTAGCTTGTGGAAGACCAAAACAGGATATTCTCTATTTTTTTCTTTGGAAAGTGAACTTCTGCTTCCCGTAAGAGGCCAAACAAAAGATGAATGCAGCTGAAGTATTTACTATTATGTAGTAATACACTCAAAAACAGAACTTGTTCCCAGAACGAAATAGAATTATGGAAATAATTTCCACCTAAATAAAATGCTTTAATTTAGCGAGAAACAGGTTTGTTGAGTGAACAAAATGTAAATATGTCGGGTCAACATGATGTATTTGCGTTACTGTTAATACATTTCCAGGGGTCAGTCCAACTAGATTTGTTAGGTTAATTGTAACATACTAACATTATTTTCTTGGGCCATTTAAACTTGCATGACATTATTAAAAGTTACTTTATTTAATAGGGTAGTTACAACTACTTTTTAAAATAGTGAAGTACATAAATTAATTGTGCTGAGCCAACAAAACAAAGTTAGGTTGAAGTGGTTTAGCCTAAAAGATTACCTTTATCATATGAAAATTAACATAATAGTCATTATTCAGGAAATAAATAATTTTTAAACAGAGTATTATATTCAGCAATTTAATTAGGTTGTTTTAACATAAAGTATTCTAGTAAATTTTAAAGTGTTGCATTTTATGCTAAAACTACATGTTTTAAAACTGTTCAACCACAAAACATCATTTTATTTAGTAGAAGCTACATGTTAGACTAAGGAGAAGGTAACAGACACCCAGTTTGCTTTTTTGAGTGTACTGTAAAGGCTGAAATATCGTTTACTTAAAGAAACACTGCTTTTTAGGTTTACTAGCATGTATTCTTTGATTGACTAGTGCAGCGTTTCCCAAACTTTTTTAGCCGTGCACCCCCTTCTATGTCCAAACCGGGTTGACGCACCCCCAATCCCCCACACCTTCAAAAAAACCCAATATGCAACAAGGCGGCATGTTTAATCATGCTCAAATGAAGAGAACACATAATAAAATAAGCACGGTCACAACAATGCGCTCTCGCATTTGAATTAATCTGAAACAAAGTTTCAATATAATGCAACAAAGTTATGCGCAAGCTTCCACTTTTAATATCAAAGAGGATGATGACAGGCTCAGGATCAGAGGCAGAAAGCAGATAAGTTGAGGAAAATGTTATAATATTTTGAGCCGCGTTGAATAAAAAATGCAGCAAGTTTAAATGAGCGTGGAGCTAAACAACCCGTCATCATAACACAGGATGAAAAAATGGACGACGCTTTATTTTAAGATGAAGTGCATTTTGAATAACCTGCATTTATTTATTAATTAATATTACAGTTTTTGATTTTACATTTTACAAAGGAAATGTTTATTTACACTTCTTTATTGTGTGGGGAAAAAAAATGTAATTGTGTAATTAGCAGACCGCCATTACATTTTTCATCTCGCGCACCCCCAGGGGTCCACGCCAAGGTTATTATATTTAACGAAAACTAACGAAATAACGAAAAGTAGAATTGAAAAAACATTTTCGTTAACTGAAATAAAAATAAAAACGGGAGTTTTTAAAAAAAACGGTAACTAACTGAAACCGTATTGTGTGGTTACAAAACTAACTAAAACTAACTGAAATTATAGTGAAAATGTCCTTAGTTTTCGTCTTTGACAACTTTTTTCATACGTAAACCTTTTTGGTTGATATGAAATCTATTTCATCTATCTGGTTTTATGACTTAGTAAATTTATTGGGGCTAAGATGGATCAGACAAAGGAAACAAAGGAAACATTTATTGTGACCTTATTGAATCTGGCACCCAAAAAAATACCCCATTACAAAAAACTAAAACTAACACTAAAACTAATAAAAACTAAACTAAAACTAAGCATTTTCCAAAAAATAAAACTAATAAAAACTAGTAAACTCACTCTAAAAACTAACTAAAACTAACTGAATTTGAAAACAAAAATTGACAACGAAATTAACCCGAAAATTAAAGCCTGAACCGTGAAATAATTGCCAGAAAATTCTAAATTTTCAAAACTGGAGTGTTTGTTGAACCGGCTAACATTTTTTTAATTGAATATCAATTTTCATATATGAATTTAATTTGGATCATATTTGATACATCAGGTCTTTTTGTGCAATTTGTTGCTCACAATTTGCTTTTCTTGAACTAACATAATCACATAAAACCTAATATTTTTAACCAAATAAAACTTTGACTTTCCTTTTAACATTTTCCTCAAACATACAAAATATTTTTTTCCATATAAAACAACATCATACATCTGCTGATATGAAGTTTTCACGCAGCAATGACAGATCCACCAGTGGAATCAGCAAATCATTTTTGTTACATCTGGTATTTTTGTGAAATTTGTTGCTCAGTTTTTTTAATTGTCAATTCATGTATTCATCAGGTTTTTCAGGAAAAAAAATCACACTGATGATGTAGAGGTCTCAAAAACTTATGTATCAAATATGATACACTTGGCTTTATAGGGTTAAAACTAAAACTAATGAAAAATCCAAAACTATTATAACCTTGGTCCACGCACCACACTTTATAACATCCACTAGTCCAGGGATTCCCAAACTCCCAGTATAGTCTAAATGATTTCAATCCAAACCATCTATTAGTGCTCTGGTGAACTAACTGCCCTGTAAAGATATTTTTTTCTTGCATTCATCCATATTTCACATGTTCACCCATTACACTGACATAACGCCACCTGCTCTGTGTTTGGTTACCTGCTGGAGCTTTACTCTTCCCCTTCAGGCACTTTCAAATTGGCTAAAAGGGAAAGTGAGGACACATTGCAAACTGCAGCAGTGAATTTGCACCAACTACCACTGCATGACTCAGCTCATCATTTCCCCACTGGATTGCAACTTCTGCACTGGACTGTGGACCACGGATTGCATTCTGTGCTCTTTAGTGGAGATAACGCTGCTCATTTCCTGTATACGGTAGTCTTTTCTTTGTTTGTACACATAGTTGAGCATGGAAATGGACTTAAGAAAGACGTACATTAATGTTCTGAAGCCTTATATTTTATTTTATTTTTATTTATTTATTCATTTCTTCTTTTCGAACCGAAAAATAAACAACATAAACAACAACATGTTTTGATGTTATGATAAAATGTTATGTTGTGATGTTGTATGTGATGTTGTATTTTTTTCTTAATCGTATCGTAAGTGTTTGTATATGTATTTTGTATATTGTACGTATTTTTATTTTTATTTTTTGTTTGTTTTTGTTTTTTTGTTTGTTTGTTTTTTTGTTTCGTTATTCTCTGCTTTTTTACATCATGGCCAGGGGACTACATATTAAAAAAGCCAGAGTTAGCCAGAAGGCTAGTTTTCACCATGTATAATCATGTGTTTTATGAAATTGCACTGTCCCCTTTTAAATAAACTAATAATCCTAACAACGTAGGCTAGATGCATATACTCACAAAGACACCATTTACAGATGTACATATAGACATTTACACACATACAGTATATATAACCCTATACATATACATGCATCTGCCCCGTTTAAGTTGTAAGATAAATATAAGAACCAGTCGACTTAATATTCAATATGCATTTTCATATATCATTTTGGTCCGAAAAAAAAAGGGAGTAGGCTAAAGTTAAAAAATCTAAGCCTATCCCCTGGTATTCTACACATCAAATAAGGGAGTTTCTCTATATATAGCCAGTTAATGTCAAATAAACAGACAGACAGACAGACAGACAGACAGACAGACAGACACATACACACACACACACACACACACACACACACACTTTAGGCGACCATAGTTTATCAAACGATTTAGATCGGAGAGTTTATTAACTGATTAATTAAGTCATTTTATTCGATATTTCTGACCAGAACAACTTGACACACAGTGCAGAATGATGTGTGATTTTTTTCAGAATGTAATAACCAACATTTTGACTATATATATACACAGTACAGGCCAAAAGTTTGGACACACACCTCATTCAATGCGTTTTTCTTTATTTTCATGACTATTTACATTGTAGATTCATCAAAACTATGAATGAACACATGTGGAATTATGTACTTAACAAAAAAGTGTGAAATAACTGAAAACATGTCTTGTATTTAGATTCCTCAAAGTAACCACCCTTTGCTTACTAGAATATAAGACATGTTTTCAGTTATTTCACACTTTTTTGTTAAGTACATAATTCCACATGTGTTCATTAATAGTTTTGATGAATCTACAATGTAAATAGTCATGAAAATAAAGGAAAAACATTGAATGAGAAGGTGTGTCCAAACTTTTGGCCTGAACTGTATATCGGAGAGTTTATTAACTGATTAATTAAGTCATTTTATTCAAGATTTCTGACCAGAACAACTTGACACACAGTGCAGAATGATGTGTGATTTTTTTCAGAATGTATCAACCAACATTTTGACTACATATATACTTATATATATATATATATATATAGTGTAAGATTGATGTTTTATTCCCTATGCATCCTTACAGAAAATCCAAGCTAATAGACAGTGCAGACTGAAGATTTGTTGTCCTACACAACAGAGAGCAGTAAAAAGGTAGTAAAAAAGCAAAGAGAGTCATTCTGCAACAGTGACTGTCTAGGGTAACATCAACACTATGTGTCTAAGACGTGAGAGTGTGTTATAGAGACTGAGAGGCTCCATCTCTTCGTCAGACACATGCTTGATGGTGACTGTCCTCCTTCCTCTGATAGCTGACTCTTCATTTATGACCTGTAGCCCAATCCTCTACCAGACTCTACCAGACAGACTCTGACCTGAAGATAACTATCCTGACATCTAAAGTTCACTTTGAGCCTAAACTAAAAAAACTTTAGGCAGAGCATCAACAGCAGAAGGAAAAGTCTCCTGACCTCTTACTCTGTTTCATCTTTCTTTGAACATACACACAGCTCAATGGGAATTTTGTCCCACAGTAGAGGGCATATAAAATTAAGCATTACAGAAATAACATATAACACCTACAGCATATGAATAAAAGTGGGCTCATTGAATCCACAAGAGTCTCAGCTTTCCACTGGTACCCAATTTATGCAATTCACAGACTGTTTAGTGACCTCAGTATGCACAAATATTCAAATACAGGAGGCGAAAATATTGCATGAGAAAATTTTTTTTAGGACAACACTATGGTCTCAATCGCTAGTAAAAAATCTTCAAGACAATTTGATGCTAAAAGTCCAAATAATGGCCCCATTTAGAAGAAAATAGAAGATAAAGAATTGTATGATTTGGGGCGTGGCTACCTTTGATTGACAGGTCACTAACAAGGTGAGCCGTAGGAGAGAAGCAGAACAATGCGTATCCATGGTAACGTGTTAATAAAGTTATAAATAACGAGATATAGATATAAAAACAGATGTTTACTGATTTGGTCTCATAACTTTGACCCTTTCACTGTATTTTCACTTAATGACAGTTTATTTGAATGTTTTGTTCAGTAAAAATATCTTGTTCAGCATTTGGTTGGACTAACAGACACTCCAAGGAGTCGATGTTCATTTTTCTGAGGTAAGTAACATACATTTTGTTTTTGTTTTTTGCTAGCCAATAATGAACATCCCAGTTAATGCTCCATGCATCCATTATTTATATACAGTCTATGGACTGTATAATGAGGAGGTTTCATACAGCACTGCAGCTGGAGCTCAATACCCATCAAGGTATTTTTTAACTCTTCTATCATTATGAACCCATCCTGTGAATAAAGCAGGAACACAATTATAATACATTGTCATTTGATTGTTTACGCTGTAATCATGAGCTCATAATGATAGTAATGAGCGTGGACGGTGGAATCAAGTTGTTGTTTTGTGAAAGATGTCATTGATTCATATAGCACTGCTGCACTCTGAGACATATTTGAATATTTCGAAACAGAAAAAGTGATAGCTTCCAGAAGACCGTCGCTCTTTTCCCCACTGAATCACAACCAAACTTCTTTCATATTTCTGCTGAATATATTTGCTTCCTTCCACATCTTTGACATTATCATGTTGTGTTATTATTCTGCCTCCAAAAAATAACATTTATAGTTAGCTTTAACTTTTAAAATGAATCTGTTTAAACCATTTAAGTCGAATAGGAACACATAAAATGAGAGAAGAAACAGAATGGATGAGTTTATTTTCTTTTCATAGCAAGCTGCATGACAGGAAACGGTTCAGTGAGAGAAAGACTTCTTGATTTCATTCCTGGTTGTGTGTAGTGTTGCAAGGATTTAAAGCCTATTCTACTGAATAATTGATCCATCTTTAATCCCAAACAACAACTTGTATTTAGGGCTCAGTAATTCAGGCTTTTATTAAAAAGACTATAGTATTGATCATATTATAATAAAGTTGGAATAACATTTTAAATAATTTTCTGACATTTTTAATTGTTATGCTTTCTAAGAGCTCGGATAAAGATAATTTTAGCATTGTTTGTTGTTTAAAACCTTATTTATTTATTCATTTTTACATTTTTGTTTCTGCTTTAATTAGCGGAAAGACAGAGTTTGAGCATAAACGCGCCTGCAAGAGGGCAGCTCCACTGTGATTGGTCAGAACCAGGCGGCAACCTCCTGGTCTGAGCAGGGAGGCAAACCAGGAAGTGCCTTAAGCTGCATTTACTGAAAATTCCAGCAGGGGGTGCTAAGTTTGGCTGTAAAAAAATTCTGTCCATTCATTTTAATGCAAAATGAGAAAAATTCTCACTTGATTTATTCCCTCAGAATTTTTTTAGGACAACACTATAGTCTCAATCGCTAGTAAAAAATCTTCTTCAAGACAATTTGATGTTAATAGTTCTAATAATGGCCCCATTTAGAAGAAAATAGAAGATAAAGAATCGTATGATTTGGGGCGTGGCTACCTTTGATTGACAGGTCACTAATAATTGATCCATCTTTAATCCCAAACAACAACTTGTATTTAGGGCTCAGTAATTCAGGCTTTTATTAAAAAGACTATAGTATTGATCATATTATAATAAAGTTGCACTGTAAAAAAAAAAACTGTTGTTGTTACGGTAAAAAACCGGCAGCTGTGGTTGCCAGAACTTTACCGTAATAAAATCAGTAGAATTTTTTAATATTACGGTAAAAAGATATTGGCACTGTTGACTTCATGTTTAAGATTGCCATTTTATTCCATTTTTTTTACTGTATAAATAAAACGTTTTTCCATCCAAACAAATGCTGTTCTGCCATATAATTGACAAGAAAAAACTTTTTTTTTACCATTAAATATTACAGTATATTTTTGTTAGAGATATGGTGTTCAGTACATTTAACAGAGAGAAAAAGAATTTTACAAAAAAGTAATGTATTATGAGTAATGTATTTTAAAAAAATTAAAAATGCAAAAAAAAAAACTACTGTTTTGGCTGATATATACATTTACGGTGTTTCATTGTTAGTGAAACTGAATCAACCCATTTATCATTTTACGCTCTTTTACTGTCATGGTTTAGCAGTTTTTCACCGTAAAATCTACAGACATTTTTTACAGTGTGGAATAACATTTTAAATAATTTTCTGACGTTTTTAATTGTTATGCTTTCTAAGAGCTCAGATAAAGATAATTTTAGCATTGTTTGTTGTTTAAAACCTTATTTATTTATTCATTTTTACATTTTTGTTTCGGCTTTAATTAGCAGAAAGACAGAGTTTGAGCATTAAAGTGCATTTTAACCACTAGTTTGTATGAAGTGTAAAGTCTGATGAACATATTTAAATGATGTCACTTAAATCAGCGTGAGTTGTGGCTGTATGGGTCAGTGACAAATAAGGGTCGGCAAGATGTCAAATGATGTAACCACAGAAAATGATAAATATTAAATATTTCATCCACCTACATGGCATTTAAGTGGACTTATACACATAATTACTTAATTTTAAAAAACATCAAGTGAATTTTTTTTTTGTTGTATTTCTACATTTACACATTTCATCAATATTGAGCAGAACATATTCTAAATACAACCATTTTTTTCAAAAGTTTTGACAAATTATGTAAAAATGTGTTATATACTATAGTGTTGCAATGTAAACGTGGATTGTATTTTTTTTTTCTCATTTTAGTTCACATTTATTTCCCTGTATATAATCAGACTTTTATGGGGAAAAAATGACTGGTTACACCAACTGACACTGCGTTAGATCACGTCATTGAGCCGTATACTTTTATTGTGAAAATTAAAAAAAAAATCTGGAGGAATTAAGTTTACCAGACTTCTGCAGCTCCTCATCTCTACATAAATACATCCCAATCTCCTGATGAACTGACAGATTTTGACATTTTTATCCAACATTTTTTTTCATGATCCTGTGTGCCAATTTTATTTATTAAATCCTATATTGTTGAGTGTCTGGTATATTGTGATGGTGAACAGCAGGAAAGTCATTTATACAAATGTCACCCAGAACAGATGCATCTGAGCATTCATTGTGACCTTTCCTGTGTCAATAGGTTGCTACGGTAACTTATGTGAAGAGGGGCGTGATTTTAACCCATGCGGTCTGATGATGGTTTGTTGCACAAACACTAGGGGTGGGCGATATTGCCCTAAAAGATTATCACAATATTTCAGGGTATTTTTTTTCGATAACAATATTCTTGACGATATAAAAAAAATACTGAAAAATATATAGACAATTATTTTTTTAGTCTGTATCAATAAATAAAAATCATACAACAAAATATAAATCAATCATAAATCTAAATGTAGTGTACATTGCAAATCTCAAAAGTTTCCAAATATAAAAATAACCATCTAGGGGGTCTGGGAGGAGAACATTTTTGTACATTTTATAGTACAATGTGATCAATCTCGTCCACTTTGAGAGTTAAATGTAAACACCTCACATAACATTTTTAACAGTCAACAGGGCTTTCCACTAGGACATGGAGCAGCCAGACAGTGAGAGAAAAACAGCTGGCTAGAGGGGTCCGGGGGCATGCCCCCCTGGTGAATTTTTTTTCATAAAAGCCCAAATTTGGTGCCTCTCACACATTCTAATGCCACTATTCCATCTAACACACTGATCTTATCATTGCATAATTAATTAATTATTGTAAAGGAGAATAAGGGTTCTTGTATGTTTTATTCAAGGCATCTTATTTTGACAGTCTTCTTGTAAATTCTGTGGTGGATTCTGTGATCTTATTTTGAAAACTGAATTGTTTAGCAACAGGAAGTAATAGTAGCTTTTTGTGATTAACACAACTTTAATTGTTAGCTAGTGTTAGCTCGAGGCTAACAAACGGCATAATGCAACAGTGTGTTTGGAGCCTGATGGCCTGGAAAGGTTGATAGTGTTTAGTTTTCGTTGTGTGCCAGTTTCACTAATTATGTTGGTATATTTGCAGTCTACACAGTGTTTTGTAAAATGTCAAAGCTTCATTTCTTAAGTTTTGATTTTAAATTATGAGAGATGATTTTCATATTTTTTAAATTTACATTTAAGCCATCAGATCTCTGTTTAAATGTACCCTAGTAACACAACTTTAATTGTTAGCTAGTGTTAGCTCGCGGCTAACAAACGGCATAATGTAACAGTGTGCTTGGACTCAGACGCACACAGAGAGATGATGTGGGGACGGGACTGATACATTAAGACAGGTAGGTGCTTGTTTTAAAGCGCAGTGGGGAGGGCAGCTTGCTGAGCAGAGACACAACACAAAATAACATTATAATATCAATAGTGTAGATATACTTTCAGTAGCTTGAAATGTGACGTTAGCGCAGCACATGAGACTATAGCGGGCCGCCACAGTCTAGGTAATTAATTTTACCCATAAAAAATATATACCAGTATAATCGTGAACGATACGATATGGCACACCCCTAACACACACACACGTCATTTTTTACAGGTAGAGATAACTTTGTGTGTAGTGTGTGTTTGTTTTATCACTGGTCCAGCTGCTGTTGCTCACTGGAATATAGAGTACGTCAGCCAGACACCAAAAAAAAAAAAGTTTGGGAATTGCAAGAATGAGTGTCACACACAAATCAACCTAACTTGAAGTCGCCAGTTAAATACTTAAAGTATCCAAATATAAGACATGCTTTTATTTCAGTGCTACACATGCCTCCATGATATGTATATTCCAACATGGTCTCACAGGAATCCGTGAAATAGCCACGGATTTGTTTAACTCAAAATCCGTGGAATAGCCACGGAATCACTCAAATTTCCGTGAAACTGACACGGATTTTAAGTTAATGACAGTCATATCCCGTGGCTATACAACATATAAAGTGATTATGTACATTCACTGAGTGAATATTTAGAAAATAAAACATATATTTCTCGCTAGAAATGTGATCAAAATCAATTTTAATGCAGAAACTAAGTGAAAATATTAATTTTTTCACTAAAAATTAGAGAACTGTCCGCCATGTTTTTTGTTCTGACCGCCGGGACCTTGAAAGTCACGTGACTTGGAAATAAACAAATAGGAACAAATATCCATGGAATAGCCACGGGATATGACTATATCATTAACTTGCATTGTAGCGAAATCCGTGTCAGTTTCACAGAAATTTGAGTTATTCCGTGGCTATTCCACGGATTTTGAGTAAAGCGAATCCGTGGCTATTTCACGGATTCCTGTGCGACCAGGTTTGTATATTCTCAGTGAACTGCAGGACATATTTTGTCATCAGTTAAATGTACTACTACATCCCCGAAAGTTAGTAAAAGGCTTAATTCAACCTCTGTTTGTTTTTCTGTCCAAGAACAAGGCTGTGTGGGTCAGTTGACACAGGGACAGCTCTGTGAATAACTGGACATTTAGAAAACATTTACATTCTGCTGGCTTACACTTCTCTATTCTCCCCCACGTCTGCTCTGTTCCCATCAAAGCTGCTGTCAACAAGCAGCATCTGGCTACCTTCCCAGATGAGGACAGAGGGACTGAAGAGTGCCGACGGACGTGTCAGCACCGAGCCAGCCTCTATCAGAGAGAAAAATATAAAGATTTTCTTATGACGTAGTAAAAAACTTCCTCAAACTCCTATCTGTTTAAATTTATGGAAGCTTTGGAATTAATTCCTACTAAAGCCCCACTGAGCTGTAACTTGATGTCTCTTTTATTGGATCAAATTCATGAATATATTTTGGGACACACATCCTCAGGAAGTGCAGCATCTCTGCCAGGAGAAGGCTTCAATCCGAGCCTTCAATATGAAAGGCGTTCAACGTTGAAATCTGTCTGAGGCTGTGGAAATGTAAGACTTTTATAACTACTGTCTGGATCCTCAAAGAGGATCAAATTACTAATTTTTATGAAAATCTGAAGAACAAGAAGAGTTCTGACAGTGCAAGTTGAACTCTTCTTGGTGCTGAGGGCAAATTCCAGACTCAGTAGCCAACATTAGAGCCGAACAATCAGACTTTTTCTGAGATGTAAATAAATCTTTCCAGTGCCTGCAGGTCTAAATCAGACCGAATAAAAACAGTATCAAGAAACAGTTTCTTGATTCCAGGACACTACATAATGGATATTTCAATATCAACAATGTATTGAATTATATTAAAGTGTTACAATATAGAAGTTGTCGCTCATAGTGATGAACATTGAACATGCAATGAATTCAATAAGCACTTTAAAACAGGCCACCCTGTGGGATTCTAACCTGCACCTTTGTTTCCCTGTGAAGGTGACTTGTGAGAAATTATATAATTATATTTTTTAAACTTCAAACACTTGCAAAGTGTTTGAGAAGAAGAAGAAGAAGAAGAAGAAGAAGAAGAAGAAGAAGAAGAAGAAGACTTTATTAACCCTCTATGGCACGCATTATGATGCCAGTTAGGAAAAAATGTTTTTGTCTTAAAATAGACTAAATAAACAAAATCTGAAGAAGTTTTATTATTCTTTTTTTTTTTTTTTCTTTTTAAGTTTTTGGGGTTTGTTTCCGGAGGAAACATTGTACCATAATGGTGCACAAGTGAAAAAGAAAGTTTTTAAAATTGATTTGAACATAATTTATTTAATAAACATGTGTAAAAGATTCAGTAGCTTCAACAGGGTACAATACATAACATTTTCAATTTAAAACCATTATAAAAGGAACTTTTTTAACCGGTTTTTGTCTGAATGTTGCCGGTCTTGAACAGTCTTAGTGTATGAATCTACCAAAAATGAAGGTTTGCTCACCTATAAGTAGAAATATATTTTTTCCAGATGGAAAAGGGAAGGAAATTACGTTTTGAGTGATTTTTTTTGGCGCAAAATGGCAAAGCTGTTTCCTTTGGAAAAGTCTGCAAAATAGGGTTTCAATATGGCCTCCTGGAGGTCATGTGACAAATTTAAGCATTGCTATTGGTTCCCTATACTCTTCCCTCTTTTTAAAGTATCGCATCACTCAAAAACATGCCTTGTAGAAATTTGACAGGCCAAAAATGGGTATATTGCCTGAGGGCAACACCGTACCATTGAGGGTTAATCCCACAATGGGGAAATTCAACCTCTTCATTTAACCCATCCTTTTTTTTTTTACACACAAGTGAACACACCATGCAAGGAGCAGTGGGCAGAACATTACTGCGCCCGGTTTGCAATAAATTCTGAAAAAAAAAATCACACATCATTCTGCTGTTTTTGGGTGTATTCATCAAAATCATTATGCAAAATAGAAAATGAGCACAGTACTAAGAAGAATAGACCCCGTATGTCATTCTGTTGAATGTTTGACCGATCTGAACACCATTTGAAACGTGATATCTGGTATCAGAAGAAGTCCGTTTTGGAAGCATTTCAATGAAGACTTGTGGAGATAAAGACAGCTGACTTCTGGACAGCTGAATTGAACGTAGGTTGCTGTGAGGCAAGTGGATTTACTGAAAAACCAATCAGCTCTCCACAGCATACGGATGATTTAACTTTCTTTTTTTTACGTGTTTTTATGTAATATGCCATATCAAAAAAAGCAAACTGGGTGTCTGTTTCCTTATCCTTAGTCTAACATGTAGCTTCTACTATATAAAATTATGTTTTGTGGTTGAACAGTTTTAAAACATGTAGTTTTAGCATAAAATGCAAAAATTTTACAGCTATTGCTGTATGGGACCAGTGCGATTGCCCTGAGGCCCTAATTAAAGCATTTTATTTAGGTGGAAATGATTTCCATGATTTTATTATGTTCAGGGAACAAGTTATTTTTTTGAGTGTACTCCCTTAAATCAATAATTAGGGCCACGGGGCAATCGCACCGAGTACTGGTCCTATACAGCAATAGCTATTACTTTTCTCTACAGAATATGAATTTGCCCAATAAAACTGCCCAAAATTTTGCACTGAAATGAATGGGACGGCCGGGAAAAAAAATTAGCGAAAAAGAACAATAATTGGAGATTTCTCAACGTCTACTTCTCCGGCATAATTTCACCTAGAGACTCCATTTAAACTTTAAACAGTAGACACAAGTCTTGTGTATTGGTGTATTAATCCATGTTTCGATAGGTCATATAGTTTT
Source organism: Centropristis striata (assembly GCF_030273125.1). NCBI lineage: Eukaryota > Metazoa > Chordata > Actinopteri > Perciformes > Serranidae > Centropristis > Centropristis striata. The sequence continues at coordinate 29,380,661 of NC_081533.1, forward strand.
TTATCAATCCCTGTTCAATGACCATGATCATTTGTGGAGAAATTCTGAGATTATAATGGGTGTGTATTGCACGGAATGTTCGTGTCACAGTGTGTGACATCATCGCCAGAGTGTAGAGGGAGAGAAAAAATTGTCAAAAAATAAATTTGAAAACTGCGCTCCAGGCCGCAAATTCCACTCTACAAAAATAATTTATACATAGAAACGTAGGAAAATTAGTCTTCTCCCTCACAATCCTCTGGTAAAGCTGTCAGAGTTATAGTTTGGGCGTAGGACGCACAGATGTGCCACCAACACGCACCAACAGCCTCATTGACTCCTACAGTAGTGTTCAATATAATAGCAGTCCAGTGTGACTAACCAGATTAATCCAGGTTTTTAGAATATTTTTTATTAACAAGGTACCAATAGGTGCAGTAGATTCTCAGAAAACCAACAAGACCCAGCATTCGTTTCGATAGGTCATATAGTTTTTTATCAATCCCTGTTCAATGACCATGATCCTTTTTGGAGAAATTCTCAGATTATAATGTAGCCAATTATATATAAAGGCTTTGTGAAAACTTCCGAAGATGTGTCTCAAATTTCAGGTTGCAAATATTTGAGAATGACCTAGTAAAGACCTTTAGCTGATTCATTTACCTGACTCCTGAACACGTGCTGAGAGCCACCCAGGACTCTGGGTGTCCTCTTACATGGCCATGGTAGAAGCAGTGATCCTGAAAGAGAAAAGAATTGCAATCAATAATTATTTCATTCAGATTTCATCTAGAGAAAAGCTTTAAAAAGCTGAGATAATGTTTATGCAGACATGCCTCTGGTGCACCCAAGGCTGAATCAATCTGCTGGATCAATCGACTCGGTGGTGTAAGTGTCCCTAAAGCAGGCCGCATTCTCTCGTTTCATGGCTACAGCTGCCGGTTAAAGCACTGCCCAATGAAAAATGATCTATCAATACAACTTAGCTTACAGGTTGTGTGTTCATGCTTGGAATTGGCCAAACATCCTGATAAAGACTTGAAAATAACTTTTGAAAACCAGCAACAATGGAAGCTTTATTTCAAAATCTTGAAAAAGAAAAAGTCAGGCTGTTCGGGGTTGTGATGGACACAGACGGGTACATCTAAAAAAATTAGAGTATCATGAAAAAGTTCAATATTTTTTGTCAATCATTTCAGAAAGTGAAACTCATACATTATATAGATTCATTACACGTAGAGTGAAATATTTCAAGCCTGTTTTTCTTCTAATTTTGATGATTCTGGCTTAGAGATAATGAAAACACAAAACTCAGTGTCTCAGAAAATTACAATTTTGTGAAGAAGTTCAATATGTGAGTCCACAGTCAGTCAGTGGTGGTTTGGGTCCATGTCCTCTGCTGGTGTTGGTCCACTGTGTTTTCTGAAGTCCACAGTCAACATAGCAGCCATCTAGCAGGACATTTTAGAGTCTTCATGCTTCCACAAGCTCTTTGGAGATGCTGCTTTCATTTCCCAGCAGGACTTGGCACCTGCCCACACTGGCAAAGGTACCAAAAGCTGCTTCAATGACCATGGTGTTACTGGGCTGGACTGGCCAGCAAACTGGGCTGACCTCAACCCCATAGGAGTCTATGGCCTGTTGTCTATAAAAGCAACATGGTGCTGTAGGCTGATCTCCTCCATGCCACCAAGTATTAATGCAGTAATTCATGCAAAAGGAGCCCAACCAAGTACTGTGTGTATAGAAATGAACAGACTTTTCAGAAGCATTTTTTTTTAAATTAAGCTTATGTAATATTCTAATTTTCTGAGACACTGGGTTTTGTGTTTTCATTATCTCTAAGCCATCAAAATTCATCAAAATAACAAGAAAAACAGGCTTGAAATATTTCACTCTACGTGTAATGAATCTATATAATGTACGAGTTTCACTTTCTGAAATAATTGACACAATTTTTTTTTTTACTTTTTCACAATATTCTACTTTTCTGTACATTAAAAGTTGTGAGCGGCCAAAGTTGTCCAGTTAGCAACCTCTTTTTTGTTGTTTTCTCTCTCCTGCAATCTCTTCTTCTACTGTTTGGTGTTCCTGATTCACATTTTCTTTAAGGCGTCATTTAAAACTTTCACTTCAACTTTATGGAAACACAGTTTTAGAGAGCCAATGTTTCTGCAACACCTTGGTGAGCAACATCAACATGTTAGGAGAATAACACATACTGCTGGCTATAATGTGTATAAAGTCTACATACGGTGTTCAAGTGTCAAATTCCCCTTAATTTTGAAAATCAAGTAAAAAAATCCATCACCAGAAAGTGGTTAAATCCAACACCACCTACAATTAACGATTGGCACGGAACAATTCTGGAAATATTCAAGATGGAAAAGCTGACCTATTGTTTGAGGACCCAAAAAGTTAAGTTTTACCAAATTTGGGAAAAATGGATTGAATTCATAACCCCAACTCGTGCAGACTTTGTTTGATCCCTTTGACATATTCATTAATTTATTTTTCACCTTGTCATTGACGGAAATTAAAATAAGTAAGCTCCTTCACTTTATTGTATATAGTTGTCATTTAAAGACTGTTAGTCTGATGTTTACTGAATGATAACCCCAGGTACGCAGGTTGTAAACATGTGGGTAGAAGTGTGGGTCTAAGGTGTGTGTGTGTGTGTCTGAATGTACTAAACCTACAATATTCAATGGACTATATAATGACACGTTTCCAGGATATATATTTATATTGACACTATTATTTTATTTTTTACTTCCTCTTATAACACAGTATCTACTGAAATTTTTAATGTATAAAACGTCATTGTTTAGCAAAATGTACCATGTGTATGTTCAATTGTACAGGTTGCTATTCACTTATTTTGAAGCGTTTTTTTCATTTATTTTGTACATTTCATGGTTTAAATTCAAATGAAAGTATACTAATGCTAAAATACTTGTCTCAAATGTTAGGTATATGTATTAATGTCAATTTGTGAGAGAGATTCTGTTTCCAGAATGAATGTAAATAAATTTACAAGAAAAAACAGCTGCATAAGATTTTCGTTTTTTTGTAATTCCTATTTTTATACATTTATGGCTCTTAAAAAAAACCTGCAGGATAATTTGAGGAGAACTTTTAACCTAATGTCCACAATGGCATTGTCTATGCAAAAATGCAAAAAAAGAGTAGTGACCAGACGTGGGAACGAAAATCACTTTCTAGCCACTTTTTCCTGGTTCACCTTATGGCCTAATAGTGAATATGGAGGCTCATGAAGGACCAGGAGGACTGTCTTTTACCACACAAACTGACTCTCGCAGTCTCTTTTCATCACCTGTATGCATAACTGGGTGGGGGAAAAAATGGAAAAGGTCTATGGAAAACATCAATTTTGTATTTTTGTGCTGATATCTGTTTGTAAATGCCTTTTCCAAACAAAATAAAACATTACGAAAAAAAAAAAAAAATGTGTATAAAGTCTATTTAGGTTAATTACTGCAATATTCTGCTTTTCTTTGTGTTGATATTATTTTCTTTCTGATAATATGCCAACATTTGACTGCCAAAATGTGACAGTGACACATTTGACCAATGAGCAACCATTTAATGCTTCCATTTTTCTAAATAAGTGACAAAAATGGTTCCCCTGCTATAGTGAAGCTACTGAACTGTGCCCACAAAACCAGATTTTTCGAGCTGTGGAACCTCAGTATTGTGTTCGCTTTGCAATAAAAGCTAAAGAGACGAGAGACTTTTTTTAATACCCTTAAGATGAAACATTACCCCTAAGTCAATCAGCTCACCTCAATAGTGTAACATGTACAACAGGGGGAAAAAGAGACAAAAACACTTTCAACCTTTGAAGTACACAGCACACATTTTTGTAATTTTGAAAGAGAATTGTGCTTATGGGCAAAATACCTACTGTTAATGTTGGAAAGGGATTTATCACCGCAAGGTTTAAATAATACCTGCATGCAATTTTTGATAATTCCAAAGTCTCTGTCAGTTAATCAGAGTGAAATGATCTCTTTCATTTCCACAGCAGCAGCAGCAGCAGCAGCAGCCATGAGTGCTCTGTTAGAGCCAACATACAAATCAATTGTCAGTGTGAACTATCCCTGCCAACCCTAAGCAATTAGTGTGGTTACAGGTAGAGGATGTGATGTGGATGCAGTCCAAGAGTTTGGCCCACTAGGCCTTGTTTCAGCTGCGTGGGGAACAAGCTGCCATCTGTTAGCGCCTACTGTGCAGAAAACCGCTGCCACATGCAGAGACTGGGTCCCATCTGCAGCTCAAGCTGCGTGACCAAAGTTAGTACATCAAGCATGTCTGAGGCAGCTTGTTTTAACTCTGCACAGTGTTAGTTAACTCTGTTTAACCAGGTTGTAACCAGTGGCGGTTCTAGACCAATTTTACTGTGGGGGCCAAGGAGGGGCCAGTGTTTAATCAAAGGGGCATATTAGCACATGAAAAATGGCAAAGATGATATTTAAGTATTAAAAATCTTTGAATGCCTTGAAAAGGACACAAAATGACTAAAAAAGACACAAAATGAGAAGACAGAATAACCACAAAAAAAAACCCACAGAAGACATAAAAATGACAAAAAAAAGACACAAAATGACCATAAAAAGACACAAAATAACTAAAACAGACACAAAAAGACACATAAATGACACCAATGACAAAAAAGACACAAAATAAATAAAAAAGACACAACAACAGACACAAAATTACCAAAAAAAAAAGACACAAAAAGACACAAATGACCGAAAAAGACACGTAAAGACATGAAAAGGATTCAAAAATGGACAAAATAGCCCTAAAAGACTCCATGGAGTTAAACTATTATACAATGTACACATTCTGGGTTCCTTTTGTGTACAATGAGCTATTGTTTGAACAAAAAAAAGTTTAGGATTGTTCCATTGTTCATTGTTATAAATTGATCATTTTATTATTAATTTGACACAGGGGCCACAGCAGGGGCCAAGGGCTTCTTCACAGGGGCAGTGGCCCCTGTAGGCCCCATTTTGAAATGTTGCATTAAAGAAAATGCACATTAGGGATATTTCCATCAACTGGTTTAGAGCGAATAAACAAAGCTGCATAAAATGACTTTGGTCAGAAGATGGCAGTGTAATGTATTACTGTAGGCCAGGGGTGGCCAACCTGTGGCTCCGGAGCCTCATGTGGCTCTTTAGGCCAGGGGCTCCCCGTGACTGAGACAAAAATATTATATATATTTTTTTACATTAAAATGTTCATTTATGAATGGTGTAGACCAAAAACTATTTGTATTCTTCAATTGTAAAATTGTATAGCCTTTTTACAGCATATTAAAAAAGTTTGGACATTTAAGTCAACTAAAATGTGCTTCATATCTTATGAAAATCTGCGGCCCGGCGCTTTAACTTTAACGTTTTGCTAACTTTGAGTTTAGTTTTGAGTTCCCCGAGATAGACTAGTTTTTAAAATCATATTAATAAATGCTCAATATGACTATTAATAATGTTGGTAGGCTAATTTAGACTTATTAGGCTGTTTAATCTTCATTTTAGGCTCAATATAAGGTTTGCGGCTCCATTCCGCGATTTTTCTCCTTGTTTTTTGCCAACAGTGGCTCTTTAGCTAGTAAAGGTTGCCCACCCCTGCTGTAGGCTAATCCCTCAGGAAATAGTAGAAGAAGAAAAGAGGTTACTAATCAATCCACTTTGGGAGAGGTCTTCAGGAATTAGATTTAATTGGGCAACTTATAATTGTTCTTTCATGTCAGAGCAGAAACAGCTGATCAGTCATGTGACCTAAATGTTCGCTTTGGCAGAACTTATTAAGAAAAAGTGTTTCCATCCTCCAACTATTTTTCGAAAAAGAGAAAAACCACCTCAAGCAAGTGTAAAAATGTGTGCATTTTCTGAAGTTTTATTAAAGTTTGGTGTTTCCATCAAGCTTTTTTCATGCCACAGTGTTTCCCCTACATTCGTTCTGAATTACTTGCGCCGCTGCTGAAATTTCACATGATCGTTAATATCAATGCGCCACTAATGATTTCTACTCGCACTGTGTGAGCACATCAACTATTTTTCAAAAAAGCGACTAGCGACAAATCTAGCGACTTTTTCTGGTGTTACTGGAGACTTTCGGAGACGGCCCTAGCAGCTCGTTAAGAGGAGTAAGAACGAGTCGAAGCGGCACAGTCCTCCCGCAGCAGTCTCTCCCAGCTGCAGTCACAGAGCCAGAGGGGATGTTAACCCCTTAGTGTCCAGTCTGCAAAGCGTGCATGCGCAAAGTCGCTACTGGCTGGTTTACAGTGATTGTCTCTTTTGGGTCACTTTAGCCGGTCCTGAGGCCGGATTAAGGAGGAGGGTTGAAATTGTGACAGAAGACAGTGCACTTGCAGTTCTAAACATATTTAGGGTTTTTTTCCCCCACTTTTTGTCTTTCCCACAATGTTATTCCTCTCTCCTACAGCGTCCATTTCAAGTAAATGCACATGGTAAATTATGCAAATTAGGCGATGACATCATTTAGCGACTTCTAGCGACTTTTTGGACAGCCAATAGCTACTTTCCTTACTGAGGAGTTAGTGACACTGCTTATGGCCACAGACACAGACTCTGCTGAAAAAAATTCTAGGGGAAACACTGTGCCAATTTTCGGGGCATCCAAGGTATGAATTAGGTGATCCGAGACCCCTGACATCCCTTCTATATTACTCACACCACTTTTGTCTCAGAAGCTGAGAACTTGGGGTAGACCAAGCATGCAGGTACCCCATGCTTGAGATTCTCACGGCTCTCAAATAAACTTCAAGCCCTCAGGATACACTACAATATAATTTCTTAGCACCAGGGTTTATCCGACCAACACTTTACTTTATTGCATTAAAAAGGCCAAATATCAATAACCGGAAATTTAGTATCACTTTACCTAACCAACCTGGTCAATTGTTGGATAAAAGCTCAATCGTACCATGTCTGATAGAGAGGCTGCCTTCAAGTGTTTGGACCAGCTCTGATTTGCTGGGAATTGGAGGAAATCTAAAGGCATCCCTTGCTGCTTAATTCAATTACCAGCATTATGTCTATAATAAGATACAAGTGATTATGACTAATCTCAGTACTGTGTGGGTAAGACTGACATCATTGGTTTATATTCTGATGAAAGGAATGGAAACATGTTCTGCTACAAACTTAACCACGGAGCAAAACCTTAATTTATTCTCTGTAGTCTGGACAAAGCTAGTGAGGCCTCTATCAATCACCATACAAGCAAAAATCAACTTGAGAACATTCACGGCCTACAAGCTGATTTCAACTTCAGGCAAATGTTGCAACACAGACACTCTGCTTCATGAAACTGATCTTTCTTTTTACTCATCTGCAAGTTGTCCCATCATGTCACACAACCTATCCATCAACAGCAAGAATACCACAACAATACCTATATATAATGTTTGAGAGGGATTTTTTAAAAACATACATAAATCCAGACTAATCATTTCACATTGTCAGCTATTTATTTATAGTATAACTCTTTATTGCAGTAGTTACAATCCTCAGTGTTCTAATACAATATAGTCTAATGGCTTGATTCTGTTGGAGTCCTCCAACATTTAAAACTAAGAATAACACCCGACTAACAAACAAACATACAAAAGTAAAGGGACGAAGCTTAGATGTTGTCTTTATGATACAAAACAGGCTACCATTGACTGAATGTCATTTCAGGGCACTTTGAAGATTTTCTGTCAAACTACTAAACATGACAGTATAAAATCTGTTGGACAGCTTTTTGTGATCAACACGACTTTAATTGTAAGCTAATGTTAGCTCGTGGCTAACGAACGGCATAATGGAACAGTGTGCTTGGACTCTGACCGCTCGGACAGGTTGATAGTGTTTAGTTCAGCGCGCACACAGATGCACACAGAGAGATGATGTGGGGACGGGACTGAGACATTAGACAGGTAGGTGCTTGTTTTAAAGCACAGTGGGGAGGCCAGCTCGCTGAGCAGAGACACAACACAAAATAACTTTATATTATGAATAGTGTACATATACTTTCAGTAGCTTGAAATGTGACGTTAGCTCAGCACATGAGACTATAGCGGGCCGCCACAGTCTAGGTAATTAATGGGAAACCACTATGTCAAGAAGTAGGAATGTTGCCAATATCATGATATGCATTTTTTTTAACCATAAAAAAAATATACCGGTATAATCGTGAATGATATGATTTGGCACACCCCTAGGTCCACTTCTTGTCGTATGCTTGACACCCCCAACCTAATGCTTTCAAACATAATTTTACAAACAAGCAAATTATCTTGGATGTGAAACTAACATAACCCCTAAAAACTGAGTAAAAAAACTAGTAGCAGCCATTCTCCATGGTTGTGCTTTAGTTGATTCCCTAACTAAAACATCTGCAGCACAGTGGACCTTAACAGCCATTCAGTCACACTGGCTCCTATGTAATGCTGGTCACTTCTGGGCTATTAGAGCACCCTCCAAACACTCAGCCTCAAGTGGTCCGTTGGACAGATAGCATGGTACAAGGCTGTCTGTGATGTGTGTTAGCCTCGATGCTTGTAACACTTCAGCATGTACTCCATTCAGAGAGTCTTTAGCAATTTTACTCGCATGTCTAAGGCAAAATCTTAGCATTATCTTACTTGATATGTGGGGTAGGTCAAAGGTTTTACACTACATGCATTTACACAAATCGTAGACATGTCAATAGACCATTGTTCACCTATCAGGGACTACTTGTACTAAGCTAACTTGCAAAGCAAATGAATGTAGAACATAGTGGGTGACTGCATCCACCTGCATTACCTAAAAAATATGAGAAAATGAGAATTCATAGCAGGTCTGAAACTAAACTAACCATTCATTTTATGAAGGTTTATTTGTTTGAAGAAGTTATTCATCATTCAACTAAGCATAAGCATACATAATCGGGCATGCGGCACTGGAGCCTAAAGCCTTTTGAGGATAAATAGAAGATTTCGCTTCTGTAATGTAGCACTTAATGGCTAAGTTGATCAAAGGGCCAATCAGGGTGCTCGACCACCTCTGATCATCAAAACCACTTGAGATGTGAGACCTCTGCAAGGGTACTGATAACTTGAGTCTTTAAAGATTGAAATCAAGTGACTTAAATGGGCGTTGCATAAAGAGGATTGTGACTTACTAATTTCCAATTTAATTACTGTTGAGGAAAGACCAAAGAGGCAACCAACTCCAGTTTTTTTCTCAATTTCTGAAGATTATGATGACCTCACAAATATATAGGTATTTATGCTGATTTAACGCAAATTTAATGAAAATGGCACAGTGGTTGAAATTACACAGTTATTTTTTTCTGAGAAAACTAACATTTGAATGTTTTTAATCAAAATTTGCCCTTGTGCGCCTTGCTTGACTACAGGATTGTGTTGGACTCTAATTGTTTGTATACCTAATTGTCTTAATGGTGAACTTAACACCAGGCGTCATGCCCTTGTGTCAAAATCTTATATTCAGGCGGCTCAGGACCAGATTTAAGAAGAATGGGGACACGCCGGACAAAAGCACCAAATTTTTTCCACATGTTCTCCATCACCATAGGTTTCAATTTTTGGTAGGAGCCACTTCATCAAGATTGCGGATAGGAGATGGCAGCCATATAAAGTCTATGAGAACCAATATATCTTCCAAGCCACTTAGAAGGTCAATCTGAGTGTCAAAATCTAAATTATCTGGGTCAAAAAATCATTTAAAGCTATTGAGAATATCACTAGATGACTCACTGTAAATAATTTGTTGATCAAGATCTGACATGAGATGAAAGCGTTCCCTTGATTTTTTTGAGCAGTGTACATTGCAGCTAATCCGCACTCTCCCATGAACATAGACTCCAAACATTTTCAGTTTAGGATTCCCTGCTGCAGCACTTGCAGACCTACCAGTCTGGGTGAAAATGAACATATCTGATCAAATAATCATCTAGTGATATTCTCAATAGCTTTAAATGATTTCTTGACCCAGAAAATGTAGATTTTGACACCAAGATTGGCCTTCGAAGTGGCTTGGAAGATATAGCATTTCTCATAGACTTTATATGGCTGCCATCTCCGATCCACAATCTTGATGAAGTGGCTCCTACCAAAAATTGAAACTTATGGTGATGGAGAGCATGTGGAAATAATTTGGTGCTTTTGTCTGGCGTGTCCCCTTTATTTGGCTAAGCCGCCTGACTATTAGGGTATGAAGTGGATTTGGACATTGAGTTTGAAAATGCAATTTCAAAAATACACACTGAATCAGTGAGAGGAACTGGCAGAGTAAGACAGGGTACAGGATATGTAAGTTGTGGTGTTTTTTGTTGTTTGCTTATGATTGATTCATTGTCGTGTTATTTTAATGCTTTCTTTTAAATTCATTTGATCAACATGTGTATGGTGAATAAGGGTGGGAATCACATAGTTACTCATGATACCATTCTATCACAATGGCCACAACCTGTCCTTGTCCACTGTTAAAAAAGCCATAAACTGCCAGAAGGCAGAACATTTCTGGGGAGAAAATGTGAAGTAAAGAGTTTTTCTTTTCCCTCTCACTGTGCTATCTGCAATTTCACCCCTTTGAGGTTTTGTCTGACAGCCGGAGGGTCAGCCCTTCACACGGGACTGTATGTCCCTGCTTAGTGAGGGAGTCAGATAACTCGCACACCATTGTGATAACTGTGAGCGAATCTGATGATGCTTCATGCGAAACGCATTGTTAGCTCTCAATAAATGACAGTAAATTAATTTCAGTGCACAGTAGTATTCATTTTATTACTTATTTGTAAAACCAGCACATAAGCATTGTTAGAGCCATTTTGTATATTGTAGAGAAGCTGATAAATAATTCAGATTTGTATTTCATAAGTTTATAGTTCTTTATTAAGGTTGTAAGAATGCCTATTGGTTCGTAGGAATTGCACTCTTCTTATTGGCTGAGATGTGTGTAACGTCATAATTACTTGCTTTAATTAGGATTATGGAGACGAGGAGAGCACACTAGTTTTTGACCGTGCTCATAATTAGTATTATTTTTTGGATTGCTGCAGTTTATTGTTTGTAATGCTCAAATGAAAGGTTTTCAATAAACCATAAGAAAGAAACTGGGGGATTTTTTCGGCTTAAGACACGCGTCAACTACATCCTCACGCTCCATAATTGAAGTGTGCGTTTCAAGTAAAACTAGACGGAGCCACACTAACATTATACTAACTTCTAGTGAAGTGACAACGAAGCTTCATGAGCCTTTTTCTTTATTTTCTGAGCCCACTAGATGGCGCTCTTTGTTCAACAAAGGGCTAAAAACACTCAATTACCATTGCTAGAGCCTTTTTTTTAGCCAAGACCGCCATCTAGTGGGGTAAAAAAATAAAGCAAATGGTTCATGAAAGTCCGTGTACCATTCATTCTTTTGAATTTCGATTAGGAACGAAAAACAATAAAATGGAAAAACAGTTTATTTTATTGTTCCGTTTAAGTGTCAAACACAAAAACAAATTCCAACCTCTATTTCCAATATTTAATTTAATGTTCATGTCAAATAAACAACATTAAAAAATATTTGTGCCGATTTAAATTTTGATATTTTATTCTCTCTGGTTTCTGTGCCCCCAAAGTTACACTGCTATGCTGCCTAGCGATGATTTTTAAGTTTCTGGATGGTCAGGCTTTTCTCATTTTCCCTATTTTGCACTTGCGTCTTAGTCCCGCCCACCGGGGATGCATGGAGAGACGCAGGGAAGCAAAGCGAGGAGAGAGAGGAGACGTTTTAAGAGTAATGAGACGTCCTCTCCTCCGAAGTGTTACATGAAGCGACGTCTGTTTCTACTGTAATGACGGCGGCAGCAGATCACAGCTGGATCAGCTGTCAGTCGCTTTAACAGCTGGAGACATGCACTAATAAAGTGTTTTCTCTGTTTAACAAACAGCTGCACAAGAATAACAACCTGCATTGTGTATTTATATGTGAACTGTGTCCAGCTCAGGGGCACGTAAATGCCTTTATATAATTTATTTATTCATTATTATATTCTTCTGTATATTACGATGGTGTATTTAGGCCAAGTATAAAAAAAATAATAAAGACCCGGGGGAGAGGGGTAATATTGGTCCATGCCTCACTGGGTCTGTTCGGTACCGCAAGTTCAAGCGCGCACTCAAGCGCGCACACACACACACACACACACACACACACACACACACACACACACACACACAGGAAATGAAGGAGGAATGGAGGCTGGAATGAAAGAATGAATGAAGAGAGCTGAGAAGCACCCACTGAATTCACACCCAGCTCGCTACTTCCGGGGCACAGAAACCTGAGAATAAAATATCAAAACAGGCACCGAGACTGTTTTTTGAATGTTGTATATTTGAAATTAACCTTAAATTAAATATTGGAAACAGAGGTCGAAATCTGTTTTTTTTTGTTTGACACTAAAACAGAATAATAAAATAGCAAACCGTTTTCCCATTTGATCGTTTTTCGTTGTTAATTGAAATTCAAAAGAACAAATGGTACACGGACCCATTAAGCTTCATTGTCACCTCACTTCTAATATCCAAAATATTTAAATCATAGACATTACCAACTGTTCGTGTAACACAAAAATTTTACTCGTTTTAAAAGTGTTATGGAACATAGTTTTTTAATGATAACACGAAAAAATGCTTGACTAGTCTGATTATAGTCCCGTGTAAATCAGACTCATGTCGTAGGAGTTATGACCTTTCATAATTAAGCATTTCTGCCTTTAATTATAGCGCCCCCATCAGGCTGATTGGGATCATATTTGTAATTAACACACTTTTGTCCTCATGACAAAGAAACTGATATTGCGATGATGTGCTACTTAACGCCATTTGAAAAAGAGGGGAAGAAGAAGGACCTCTCCCCTCAGGCCTGTGTAACCTGTTGCTTCATACTCACAGTGTAACTGTTGTTGGCCATGGTCACCGGCTGCCCATCTTCTGTGTAGTAGGTCTCTGTAAAGTCTGGACCCAAAAGCTCGCTGGAAAATAAAGAGAAGCGAGGAGATGATTAGATATGATCTAATTAAATTTAATGATCCCTGTGTAATATAGATCAGCTGAAACAAATGACACAACACAGAAAAAGACAGCCTGAGGCCACGACCAAATAGAACACTCCAAGAGCCTTTTCTTTATCAATTTGGAGCATCTTGTTTTTGCTGCCCAGTTGGATGAAAGAACTGTATCCAGTGTAACCAAAAGGAGAAAATAAAGACCAAGGTGGCAGTAACTGTTTCTAACGCAAAATAACATTATATTAGAACCTGGTCTCACAGGAATCCGTGAAATAGCCACGGATTCGCTTAACTCAAAATCTGTGAAATAGCCACGGAATAACTCAAATTTCCGTGAAACTGACACGGATTTCGCTACAATGCAAGTTAATGACAGTCATATCCCGTGGCTATTCCATGGATGTTTTTTCCTATTGGTTTGTGTCCAAGTCACGTGACTTTCAAGGTCCCGGCGGTCAGAACAAAAATATTTTGATTTAGTTTCTGCATAAAAATGGATTTTGATGACATTTCTAGCGAGAAATATATGTTTTATTTTCTAAATATTCACTCAGTGAATGTCCATAATCACTTTGTATGTTGGAATAGCCACGGGATATGACTGTCATTAACTTGCATTGTAGCGAACTCCGTGTCAGTTTCACGGAAATTTGAGTGATTCCGTGGCTATTCCACGGATTTTGAGTTAAGCGAATCCGTGGCTATTTCACGGATTCCTGTGAGACCATGTTGTTATATTATGAATAGTGTAGATATACTTTAAGTAGCTTGAAATGTGACTATGTGACTATAGTGGACCGCCACAGTAACAGAAGAGCCATTGTTGGCCAAAATAAGAGAAAAACTGTGAGAATTGAGCCACACAACTTATTTGAACCTTAGAATGAAGATAAAACAGCCTATGAAGCAGTGAGGACCAAGTGCAAATCAGAGGCTGGAAACCAAAGAAATATCTCAGGAGATATGTAATCGAAAGCTCGCCTAGCAAGAGAAACTCAAAACCAGACTTGAATTTTGCAAAATTTAGAGCTTACGGCGCTGGCCCGTAGACTTTTTAAGCTATAAAGCACATTGTAGTCCACTAAAATGTCTTTAAAGCATTTTTACTGCCTTATATCATGTACACATCTTTACAATTGAAGAATACAAATGACTTTGGGCCGAAACCAAGGATAAATTAAATTAAAAATGTAAAGAAATAAACGTTTCATTTTGTTTTTTTGTCACAACCAAAGGGAGCCACTTCAGATGGTCCACATTTTGTTGACCGAAATATATAATAAATGCAATTTTAAAAAAACAGGCCATGTTTAGAGGGATTGTTTGGGATAGTTAAGTGGGCCACTCCAATTGCTTTGGCGGGCCGGAAGTGGCCCGCGGGCCGTAGTTTGGGGACCCCTGGTCTACACAAATGTCAGAATTTTCAACGTTGTTCCAAGCTACAAGTTCCGACTTTCAAGTTCCGACTTTCAGTGTAAATTGAACACAGCATAAGGTGTTAAGGTAGAAACAACAGCCACAAATGTGGCTCTGGAGCCGCAGGTTGAACCCTGGGAAACCCTTACGCCACTAGGTCAAGAAGTAGGAATGTTGCCAATATCATGATATGCATTTTTTTACCCATTAAAAATATACACTACTGGTCAAAAGTTTTAGAACACACCAACTTTTCCAGAATTTAATTGAAAATTATGCAGTTTAATGTCTCAGTGTACTCTGAAATGAATGCACATTTGCAACATTTAAAATTCTTTATTGAGCATGATAGTGTTTTGAAAGTAAAAAAAAGATTCAAAATCACATTTTATGTTGGACTAAAGGACTAAAAAAAGACACAAAATGACCAAAAAAAAGACACAAAATGACAAAAAAGACACCAAAAGACACAAAATGACTAAAAAAAGACACAAAATGACCAAAAAAAGACACAAAATGACTTACAAAGACATGAAAAGAATTAAAAAATGGACAAAATAGCCCAAGACTCCATAGAGTTAAGTTGTTAACCCATTTCTTGTTCCCTGAAAAAGGCCTACTTATATAATTCTGAAATGTACATTATTTTTCAGTTTTGGTTAAGCTTACCTTTTTTTATTTACCTCTGGCAGTTCACCACTTACCTTTGTACCCTTTCAAGCTGTTCATTTGACTTGAACTGCTTGAATTTCAATAAAAAACTGGAAAAATTGGGGTGTTCTAAAACTTTTGACCGGTAGTGTATACCGGTATAATTGTGAATGATACGATATGGCACACCCCTAGGACCAGGAACCTCTGCTCCTGAATACAATAAACAACAACATGGTATCTCTATAAATGTCTGACAGAGAGCGGTAAGATCCGTCACCACTATGCATGCTCAGGATAAGACAGCAATTGCCTGATGTGCGAGACCTCATTCTATCTCGTACTACACTGGATATCTGCTTTGAAGAAAGAGCAAAGTCAGACAAAAGTTCAATATATTCATATCTTCTTTGAATATATCTGCTTTGCTTGCTGACATCACTGTATGATTTTCTGATATTGCCAAGCTTGATTGCAAAAAGCATAATCTCTTTCAAATGAAATGTTGGATCAGCAGGACCGGAGTCTTTCATGTTGATGGAGTTGGGCATTGATAACAAAAAGAAACAGAGAAGGGAAAAAAAAAATTCCAATGCCTTCACTGTGATTGTATTGAATTTGATTAATCTGTTAATTATGGCATGCAAATTCTTTTCTGGTGCAACCAAACTTTTCTTTATCTGCACTGTTTTTTCTGCTCTGCTGAAAGACGGCTTGCAGAGTGCTACTGTAGAAAAGGTAAAGATTTTGCTTAAAGTCCACGGGCCATAGTTTGGGGACCCCTGGTCTACACAAGTGTCAGAATTTTCAACGTTGTTCCAAGTTCCGAATTTCAGTGTAAATTGAACACACCACAAGGCGTTAAATATATAATAAATGCAATTTAAAAAAAACAGGCCATGTTTAGAGGGATTGTTTGGGATACTTAAGTGGGCCACTCCAATTGCTTTGGCGGGCCGGAAGTGGCCCGCGGGCCGTAGTTTGGGGACCCCTGGTCTACACAAATGTCAGAATTTTCAACGTTGTTCCAAGCTACAAGTTCCGACTTTCAAGTTCCGATTTTCAGTGTAAATTGAACACACCACAAGGCGTTAAGGTAGAAACGTGTTAGACCCGCCTTCAAAATAAAAGCAAACACATGTAGCTTTCAAAAGAAGAGCACATGGATGTGTTAGCAGAATCCACCACAAAATTTACAAGAAGACTTTCAAAATATGACGCCTTAAATAAAACAGAACCCTTATTCTCCTTTATAATGATTAATTGAAAATATGCAATGATTAGGATGGAATAGTGGCATTAGAATGTGCGAGAGGCACCAAATTTAGGCTTTTAGGGCAAAAATTTGATTAATCTGTTAATTATGGCATGCAAATTCTTATCTGGTGCAACCAAACTTTTCTTTATCTGCACTGTTTTTTCTGCTCTGCTGAAAGACGGCTTGCAGAGTGCTACTGTAGAAAAGGTAAAGATTTTGCTTAATGTCTCCTGAAAGGTCATCATGCAACAACAATATGTTGGCTCCACCGTAGCCTGCAAGAAAAAAAGGTGACATTTGTCATGTATGGAGATGAAAGAGTCTGTTGTCAAATGCCAAGACATCCCTCGACAGACGCATCAGTGCCCCTGATGTATGGATCAGTGGGACCGTGGGGACGTCTGGCCTCATTCAGCCTCTGTGTGTGGCTGAATTACTGACCAGGCAGGACACACACTATGGCAGCAGATCCCTGAGCACAAATGGGCAAATGGAAGACGGACATGAAAAGATGAGCCCAATCTCCATTTGGTCCTTGGGGCCCTATTGTATTATTCATTGAGGGAGATCGTAATGGAACATAATCCAGCTTTCTCACCCCTTTTACTGCAGACAATTTGCTCTGCTATATAAAAAGACTGTCTTACGTGGCAGTCCTCTAACGTTAATTCGATTGAAGCTTGTGCACAGACAGCAGTGTGTGAAATTCAACTCCATCTTATTCAGCACAGCATTTACACAGCATTTTCATCAAAGGAATAAAGAAAAAGAAGCTGATTGCTTTTCATTGCGAGTGACTGTCTTTCACGTAATAAGGTGTAGAGACAAAGATTACAGTCAAATATCTCATATGGTTTAATTAAAAAATAGCAAAGGTTGTGATTACCTTTCGAAAACTTGAAGCTTAACAAAGAGCAGGGAAATGTTCACCAGCAATGATCACGTACTGTCTATAATAAACGTCCTCTAACTTTCATGGACAAACACAACATATACTGATCAGTGTGTCTGTGCCGTCAGTGTAGCGCTCTGCAATAGCAAGCAAAGCTTGATTGAAGCTGTCAGGCTCGTGTTAAACCTTTGCCAATTTGTCAGATTCTGGCGTGTCTGCTCTTCGAGGATACAGTTGATTGGCAAAGAGTTACATGTGCGCAGATGGCACTAGGGAGGTGGGGGAAAAGACCCCCCCAGATTCATAGTGATCCCGATCCGTCCCCCCCACTTTCCCTACATAAGGCGACAAACATCGCCGGTAAAACAGAGGATTAATGTTCCGTTAGTTAGAGTTATTTACATTGCAGCGCACACAGGCCTCGTTCAGACTGCCAGCCAAAATCCGATTTTTAGCCCATCCAGATTGGAACTGGATGGCTCTTTTGAAGTCTGAACAGTCATAAATCACATGAAATCCGATTTTTGCGAACCGAATCGAAACCACCTTCGGGAGGTAGTTTCAGATCGCATTTGGACTGATGCGTCTCAGTCTGAACCGCTCCAAACACTCAGATCGGTTATGACTGATCCGACCCGACTCGTACGGGCCCGATGGGCGCGTCCATCCGCCCGGTTTCTCCCCTGGTGGGTCTGAGATGTTCTGCACCTCTACTGGACAGAGATAAGGCCAATATACTGAGGTGACCTGCCTCCATCATGTTTGTTGTTGTTGTTGTTGATGTTGTCACTGTCGCAATTATATGACATGAGACGATCTGACGCCGTTACTATGGCAACCTGTCAGATCAGTCAATAATGTGGCCCAGTCTGAATAGAGCCATATCCGACAGACAAGAAATCACCCAGCAGTATGTTCAGGGTGATGAAAGGAGGAGAGATGTTTTTGGGTCCTTCATTGAGTCAGCTTCAAGTCAGTAAATTTGTTTGCCTGCACCGGGAATTTCATGTAACTTCTTTTTATTTATGTAATATGTTGGTTGTTGTTTACACTGCAGTTCATATAAAAATGTTTAAATAAAACATGGAGAGTCATTGTTCTGGTGTTGATAATTGACTCACTAATGTTGGGGACACAACAGTACATGTCTTAACTCCTTAGTGAACCGCACCCTTTTTATACAGGGAAAAAAGCACCAATAAAAAAAAAGGTGTACATCATCTAAAAACAAAAAACGAACCTGAAAGATGATTTAAGATGCAGCTCTACACAACTCAAGTTGCTTATAAAGTTATAAATCAGAAATACAAATGAGATAAGTTAAAAATAAAATGAAATTGAAATAAATTGTGTATAATAAAGTGTTCTGAGTTATGATAGGAATTTATGAAGGCCATTCCCATGCTTAATTATGTCTCTAAATGTTGCTTCAAAAAAAAAAAAAAAAGGGTCAAAAATCCCTCCAAAATACCATATTAGGACAGCAAGACCCTGACGAACACCGATTAATGGAAACTGGATGGTGGGCACTTCTGTTCTGGAAACTGCTGGGAAACCCCCTTACTGTCAATAAACCTAGGAGAGCTACACATGTTCTGAATACCCGAGGTCTCTAGTTTGTGGTTGTTTATGAGGTCGGATTATCACACAACAGGTTATTTTATACAGTGAGTTTAAAAAAATAAATTTTATTCTTGGGACTAATATCATCACACAAGTGTCAGGCTTCCAGTCATACCCAATTTATGCAATTCCAAGACTGTTTATGGACCCCAGTCTGCAGAAATATTTAAATATAATTGGAAAAAAGTAATACATTTGTATGACAGACAATATTTAGCCTAACTTTGTAGAGTTATTTAGACCCAGTTAATTACTGTGTTACAGGGTTTCTCTACACATGCAATCAGATTAAAGTGAATATAACTGCTGTAATGAAATGGTGCATTTTTTTTTATTTAATTGCTACTTACTCCACCTGATATTTGCCTTCTGGGGCACACACATCTGGGGCGTGTGTGTGTGTGTGTGTGTGTGTGTGTGTGTGTGTGTGCGCGCAGCTACTGTGTGGAGTGCAATCAGATATATTTGTGAAGTTTTGTGATGCGCTGGGTAATTTAAAAATGATGATGCAGTGAAAACTTTGATCCTCCTCAGCTTGAAGATGCATGTCTGCCATTAGTCAGACTACAGTAACACGGCTTACACAAGCTTGTAAAGCTATATATTTTCAATCTACTTTACTAGTGATGTCAATTACAACCAGTTGGTCATTAGTTGAATGGTTTCATGTAATCAATCACACTTCATTTCCCTAAGAACACTTCCAATAAAAGGAAATACATTTAATTACAACTCAGCAAACTCACGTTTGGAGCATTCAATTATTTCATGCACTAAAGGTTTTTAGGTGTTTTTTTTTTTTACTTTGGAGTGAAAATGTCGTATAACTACCCTGAACAAAAATATAAACACTTGTTTTTGCTCCATTTTTTCATAAGCTGAAATCAAAGTTCTTTCTTATACTTTTTCTATGAACACAAAAGGCCTATTCCTCTCAAACATGTTCACAAATGTATGTCAATCTGTGTTAGTGAGCACTTCTCCTTTGCTGAGATAATCTATCCACCTGACTAATATGTTGATTAGACAGCATGATTAGTGAACAGGTGTTCCTAAGGCTGGTTGCCTAAGGCCGCGTTCAGACTGCCGGCCAAAATCCGATTTTTAGCCCATCCAGATTGGAACTGGATGGCTCTTTTGAAGTCTGAACAGTCACAAATTACATGAAATCCGATTTTTGAGAACCGGATCGAAACCACCTTCGGGAGGTAGTTTCAGATCGCATTTGGACAGATGCGTCTCAGTTTGAACCTCCAAACACTCAGATCAGCTTTGACTGTCTGTGACGTCACTCTACGCGTAGTGCCGGCAGCGCGGAGACGAGGTGTCCACCGGCAGCCACGCCCGGCTCATACGCGACCGATGGGGGCGTCCATCCGCCCGGTTTCTCCCCTGGTGCGTCTGAGATGTTCTGCACCTCTACTGGACAGAGATAAGGCCAATATACTGAGGTGACCTGCCTCCCTCATGTTTGTTGTTGTTGTTCTTGTCGCTGTCGCAATTATATGACGTCAGACGCTCTGACGCCGTTACTATGGCAACCTGTCAGATCAGTCAATAATGTGGCCCAGTCTGAACAGAGCCATATCCGATTTGGACACTTGCTAAAAACAGTGTGGACAGTCAGCCCTAAAAATCGGATTTGAGTAGGAATCTGATTTGAATCAGATTCGCCTGCAGTCTGAACACAGCCTACGTGTAGCGCCGGTAGCGTGGAGACGAGGTGTCCACCGGCAGCCGCGCCCGACTCATGAGGCCCGACCGGGGCGTCCATCCGCCCGGTTTCTCCCCTGGAGCGTCTGAGATGTTCTGCACCTCTACTGGACAGTGATAAGGCCAATATACTGAGGTGACCTGCCTCCATCATGTTTGTTGTTGTTGTTGTTGTCACTGTCACATTTATATGACGTCAGACGCTCTGACGCCGTTACTACAGCAACCTGTCAGATCAGTCAATAATGTGGCCCAGTCTGAACAGAGCCATATCTGATTTGGACACTTGCTAAAAACAATGTGGACAGTCAGCCCTAAAAATCTGATTTGAGTAGGAATCTGATTTGAATCAGATTCGCCTGCAGTCTGAATGAAGAGACAACCTTATTGTTGGTATGAAGTTGAGTATCTACTTTTTAGAAAATGTGACGTTTTTGTAATTTTTTAATTAAGGTTATTGTTGTGGTTGACTCTTCACTGTTTTCTTCTAAATACAAAGCCCTACTTCTACAAGGGAGGTGGTGTGCGTATCCCACTCTGCCACATACTGCGCTAAGCACTATCGTCTACCATGAATGCTCATTAAAAAAGTGCCAGTGGAAGTGGAACAGCTCATCAGCAGCCCTGATACTGAATAATTACACAAACACACCCAGCCTCTTTCTCTCCCTCAGAGCTTCAACTGCAAAGCCACACAGTGTAGCTGGGGTCAAACCACTATGTTACTTCCAAGAAGAAAAGTAATGGGCTCTTTTCGTGGCAGGGGGAAAGCAGACGGGCAGCGTGGCTTTGGTGTGCTGATAAAATTAGCTCAAATGAGCAGACTGAGAGAATAAACAGCTGGACACAGCCTTGCGAGTGTAAGGGGATGTACTGTAGGTACTGATCTTTTCTCATTTTTGCTATTGATTGGTGAGCAAACCTCCTATATCTTGGTAAAACAAGCTATAGGAGAAACTTCAATCAAATAGAGGTGTTATGATTAAAAGGGAACGTAAGTGAAAAAACCCATAGGGAGGCTGTTTCTCTGATGTTGTTCTACAAAGACGTTGCTGCTGAAATCCCCCACATGGAGATCAGATGCTGTTATGTCGTTGGTGCTTTATCCTGTTTTTACAACAGGAACAAAAACTACAGATATGTTCAAGGTGAACGTCTAGTTAGGCTTTGATTCATTGGTTATTTATTCCATCTGTAACGTTTCACAACATAGGGAACAAATGCCCATCACACACTGCAACTTGTCTCGTTTTGAGAGTTAATTTCTTATTTTAAGTGTTAAACATGCTTATTTCTAGATTTCACAATCTTAATTTAAGAAATCTTGTCTAGTGAAATCTGTCCATGCCGCCAGATCATTTCCCTCAGATTTAATGTTTTTATCTTGTTTTTAGACACACCTTTTTTGTAGTGCACTGTTCTGGAATGCAAGGCAAGGCCTCAACTTTTTTCCTTTTTGTATCCAGTTCTATTTCACTCTTATTGACTGCAAAAGGCAGTGCTTAAGCATTGGATGTTTCCATCTTGTGCATGCGCAGGTCAAGTAGTTATACCAACAAAGTCACCTTGGGAGGCTGTGGCTCGGTTGGTAGAGCGGTTGCCCACAGAACGGGCTGGAGGGTTGGTGGTTCGATCCCTAAACATGGCAGCCTACATGTCGAAGAATCCTTGGGCAAGATACTGAACCCCAAATGGCCCAATGATGCTGTGTTCATTGGTGTATGAATGAATTCCCAATGGTGGCAGGTGGCACCAGTGTGCCCTGGTAGCCTCTGCCACCAGCATGAATGTGTGTGTGAATGGGTGAATGAACGCAGTCTGTAGTGTAAAGCGCTTTGGATAAAAGCGCTATATAAGTGCACCCCATTTACCATTGTCACCAGAAGATCTACTGCTTCTATCTTCTTAAGTGATTGCAGTTCAAACAAATAGTCTATATTCTATAATCGGCTTGCGGCTGGTAGCTTCGTCACTCAAAGGTTGGTGCTTTGGATGTTATTCCTCTACCAGGCTGTGACTTGCACTTGCATCTGCACCTCATAGTCGGCGGTGATTCTGCGGTGTTGGCTCACGTGGTCAACAACAACAACAATTGTGACCATAAATGCCAAAAAAGCAAGGGTACATTAGAAATGTATCACAACACCTGTTGAACAGGCATTGTAGGCATTATATACATGCCCAGAACTGCTCCAACTTTACTATATGGCTAGTATATTTTACACCTTGTTAGGTGACTACACCCCCGTGTCTAAAACGCTCTGTTTTAGCTCCTGTCTCTTTAAGTCCCCTCCTGAAAAATCTGATTGGTCAGCATTTCCATGTCTTCTGCATCTGAGTTCTTGTGGTCTTTGTACCATACATCATTGCAGCCAGAGAAATAACTATAAGTTGTGATATACTGCCAAATTCACTTACAAATGATTGTTCATTTATCAGTGTTTATATATATTCTAATTAGCCATGCATCAAATACTTTTTTTCTTCTTGCATTATCATCAAGATGAAGCGATAAGCAGTACTAATTAAGTACTATCACAACTACAAAAAAAAAAAGATTTTTATCTTCAGTGCGACCTGCTGTACAATAATTGCTTACTTTATGAAAAACCATTGCCTGTGGGTGTTTATTGACTGTGTTCCATTTAAAAACTGACAGGATTGCTGGAATACCAAACATCCTGCAGATAGACCCAAACAGTCAACAGACCTCACCTTTGTCCATATGAAATGTGAGACAAACAGACCATCACCAGACTTCATGCTCAAACGCAGCTAAATGCAACCAGTGTTATAAATGAATCACATGAAAATGACTAATAGTTAGTGACTGAAATGTTCTGCTGTCTGAGAAGATCTTATTTAGTTATGCCTAAGGGCTGCTGAGACTAACAGGAGAACAGGGAATACCAGAGTCAGTGAATGGCTCCATTGAAGCAAAGCTCTTCATTATTGTAGCTACGTTGCTGAATGGAACTATCACATGTTGAACATCAAATACAGTGAATGCTTAGGGCGTAGTTGCTCTTGGATAATG
Source organism: Centropristis striata (assembly GCF_030273125.1). Classification (NCBI taxonomy): domain Eukaryota; kingdom Metazoa; phylum Chordata; class Actinopteri; order Perciformes; family Serranidae; genus Centropristis; species Centropristis striata. The sequence continues at coordinate 29,404,337 of NC_081533.1, forward strand.
TTTTCTGAAGGGCTACTAACATCACAGTCATTCAGTTGTTAAAGTTAAAAAAAAATTGCTATTGTAGCTTGGCTTTAGCCTGAGAAGTTTATTTGTCCAGGACAGTATATGTGCAGACCTTTGCCTTCTCTAGAATGTTTTTTAACCATTTATCAGTCGAAGAACCGTATTTGGTAACTTCAGCAGATATCCAAAATAAAAAATAAACAAAAAGTTGCAAATTTACTAGATTAAAGTACCATATCTACAAGAAAAAAAGTTGCAGATTTAAGAGATTTATAGTAGCAAATCTGCGTGGAAAAAAAGTCACAGATTTATGAGAAAGAAGCAACTTTTCTCGCAGATTCACCACTTTAAATCTCGTAAATCTGCGACTTTTTTCGCACAGCTTCACCACTTTAAATCTCGTAAATCTGCGACTTTTTTCGCACAGATTTGCCACTTAAATCTAGTAAATTTGCAACTTTTTCTTGACCCCATTTTGATATCCACTGAAGTTACCAAATATAGTTCTTCGCCTGATAAAGGGTTAAGGATGAAAAATAGGATGTGTCCTTGATAGTATCCATGGTGATATCCCAGAGATCAGGATATATTTTCCGGTTCAATGATAAATGTATGTAAAGTCCAGCTCAACATTCATGGCTAACAAACATAGAGCTAACAAAATTACGTATTTTTGTAGGACAACTTGGAAGTGGCATCTCCATGGAGTCTATTAATAATTTTTGCCTTTTTGCCACCCAATAAGAATAATTTACTGTCTAGAAAAGGAAATAAGCAAATTGTCACATGTGAGAAGCTTGAACTATAGGCATTTTCTGCTTAAAAACTACTAAACTGATCAATTAAATAATAGCAAACACCAACTGACTGAATGTATTATTTACATTTTCAACCAATTTTTAAACAAATTATAACCACCTAAACCTCCCAGATATATGGATTAAAAAACAAACAAAACAAACACTGGTTTTGATTCCTGCTCTATGTATCTTTAAGTACGCCTGATAGAGGAACTGATGTTGCCAGTGAAACATGAAAGTGTGCTGCTGATGCATAAAGGAAGCAAGGACTGAAAGCTGAAGCCTCTTGTTCCTTCCTGTAGTCACAAACTGACTCGACTTGCTGTTGAGTCGCTGTTGTCTTTGTATCAGCTTTGATGCTGAGTTGCAGGAAGTGTCATACACTCTCTCGCATGTGTTACAACAACATCTTTAATATCTCTGCTTTGGTGCTTTAGAGTGACTAGTGCTGTGCCCATTGAGGCAGGTGCAACGTGCAGTTTCATGTTGAAGTGCTCAGCCAAACAACTTCACATGTGATACTGTGCATCCTTAGACCTTGAACCATGGTAGAGGCTATGTTTGCAGACAATTTTAATATACAGTACAGGCCAAAAGTTTGGACACACCTTCTCATTCAATGCGTTTTCTTTATTTTCATGACTATTTACATTGTAGATTCTCACTGAAGGCATCACAACTATGAATGAACACATATGGAATTATGTACTTAACAAAAAAGTGTGAAATAACTGAAAACATGTCTTGTATTTTAGATTACTCAAAGTAACCACCCTTTGCTTACTAGAATATAAGACATGTTTTCAGTTATTTCACACTTTTTTGTTAAGTACATAATTCCACATGTGTTCATTAATAGTTTTGATGAATCTACAATGTCAATAGTCATGAAAATAAAGGAAACGCATTGAATGAGAAGGTGTGTCCAAACTTTTGGCCTGTACTGTATACTGCCACAATTTAAATAAGACCATTATAGATTAATTGAAACATTTCATTTGAAGTTAGGTTAGTTCATTGATTCTACTTTTTAACGTCTTTATCATCTATTGTAAGGAAATATGTCCAAATTCTGGCGTGGCCCTAACGGGTGACAGAATGTACCCTTTAATTCCACGTGTGATCCAAATCAGCCCTCTTCATGATTTATTGATAAATAAATATATATTTCAAATGAAACAATACAAAGTCATTTATCAACATCTGCATTCCCTTACCCCTCAGTAGCTATTTTCATTTTGTCTCAGCTCCCATCATTTGGCAGTTAATGATATTTGAAGCAGGAGTGGCCAGTCTAATTAATGTGTTGTCAACAAAGATAAAGCTAAAGTAGCAACATGTAGCCATAAAGCTATTTATGTACAAAATCAACCTTCCTAATAATCACTGGACAAAGCTTTGTAAAACAAACTGTTACAGTAAATATGTGTGTATAATATTCATTAAAATATTATAATTGAAATGATATAATCATGAATTGAGTGTCGCAGGACGAATAGGGTGTGTTCCAGAAAGCATAAACAGCTGATTGTGCTAGCAAAGATTTAGCTGCAGTGATTCAACAACATTGATGTTGGATCAGGCGGCAACCTCCGGGTCTGAGCAGGGAGGCAAACCAGGAAGTGCCTTAAGCTGCAATCTACCGAAAATTCCAGCAGGGGGCGCTAAGTTTGGCTGCAAAAACATTTCTGTCCATTCATTTCAGTGCAAAATGAGAAAACTTCTCACTTGATTTATTACCTCAGAAATTTTTTTTAGGACAACACTATGGTCTCAATCGCTAGTAAAAAAAATCTTCTTCAAGACAATTTGATGTTAAAAGTTCCAATAACGGCCCCAAAATGAACATCCAAGTTAATGCTCCAGTTAATGCTAACATGAATTAGCAGTGGCTTCTCTCATTTCGGTTGATATTATATTCATAGCCTTACATTTAAAGCATACACGCACACGATTCTGTTCATCCTGGCTGAGGGATTTCATCCGACTTTGGTTAACAATGGTTATCTAACTTAACATTAAGGTAAAACTCAGCAATTGAGCAAAACACAACATTGACCGAGTGTCGTTCTGCGCTGTGTACTATCCAGTAGGTTTTGATTCTGTTGTATAGCAACACAGCAAAACTATTAAACATCGTTTTAGCCACAATATGAGCTCATCTTAATTTCACAATTAGCACTGCTCTTGAATTCCTGGATTTATAGATGGAGGCCTCATTTCTCTGAAACAGAACACTTGTTTTGGTCTTGTTAAGGTGTGCCACTTCCTCAGTCAGGATGAGGTCAACCACAAACCCTGACATGGTTTATGAAACCTCATGTCTTAAACTGAGACACGAAAAGCTGTGCCTGCTGATCTTAGGTTATCAACTACAAATGGAGAATCAGTATTTACACCGTTATATTATATTTCTGCCAAGTTCAAGGCACATTTGCACAATGATCTGGTCTCAGCAGATACCTTGAGTCTGTAGATTGTTATGTCTTATTGTAAGTCTCAATCTGTCCATGTCTGTTTCCCCAAAAAATATCACCAGAAGTAACCATTTACAGGGTTGTTTTCCAAAAATGGCTAAAAGGGGGGCATGCCCCTGGACCCCCCTAGGGTTGGTAGTTTACCAACTCACAGCACCACAAAAATGTTGATACGTGTCATATCGTATCATGTCAAGCCATAAATGTCCTAACACATGTGTGTGTTCACTATACAAGGAAAAAAATGGCCATCAATCACTAAAAGCTGGTCAAGGTGACATATGTTTGCTTATCACTCCATGTTTTTGGTGAGTCATGGGTCCTTTTCTTGTCTTTCTGGCTAAAGCATGGGTAGGAGCTGAGTTAAGTATGTTGTTTTTTCTTCTTTCTTTATTTTGGAAGTGATCCTGTACTTTTCAGTGCAGCTGAGGTTTCAGAACACTTTAAGTCATGATGATGGCTGACAGGATTTTATGGTGCGCTTTGGAGCTGCAGATTACAGTTGTGGGGAGAGGGCAGTTTGTCTTTCCCTGCTGTGTCCTTTGTTTGGGCCTTAGGGATTGTGGGGAAGGAAGAAGTGAAGCAATGCATTTAAAATGGGTTTAGAAGGAGCCATTTTTTCTGAATATCCGTTTTCTTTATAACCCAAAACTAATTTTGAAGCCCATTCGGTCCTCCAATAAGACATATATTTCATTCACTTACATAAATTATTATTGTTCTCCCTGAAGTGCCTTGGTAAGCCTAACGGCTTCACTGACATGGCTATTACTTCCACTGTCTCAGGATTCAGTATTTAGGTTATACAATAATGCTGCAGCCATATGGCAAGAAAAATGTTAAGAAGCTAGCACTATTAACAAAATTATCGAAATAAATACAAATTGCTTTTGAGACCATAAGACATGGCTAAAAAGCTCCAGAACTTTGCTTAACTTCAACAAAGTTAAAGTTACAGGAATAATGTTATGCTGTGTCCACATTGCCATGTTCTCTTTAGTGATGCCTTCTCTGAGCAAAAATAATTTCAGGTTATATAATCCATTTATCATCCGAAAGCACAACAGTGGGTCAATTCCGTATTTACATTTTCCACTGCCTACTTTCCAACCGATAAGAAATAAAGTATGAATAAAGTGTTTTACCAGCCCTCCGTCTTTTTACACGCCCCTCCGCAATTTTTTTTTGTTTTATTTGGTCCGCTTACATTTATGCACTTTGAAAGTAAACCAGACTAAATACAAAACGAACCAAAGGTATCACTTCCACTCTGATTTGGACCAACCAAATGGAAATGGGTTGTGAAAATGCCCATAGACCCTAATGGACTAATGACCTCAACACGCTCCTTCATCACCTGACTAGACCTGTGCCAAACGCCATGCCTGTATTTCGTGAAGGAATATTTTTTATTTTTCATAATTTTTTCCTCCTCCCCTCTCCTCATGTTATGCTGTATTTATTTTCTTTTATTCCCGTCTCCCTGTCCTGTCCACCCGTTTGTCATATTGTATGTATGTTAAGTATATGTTTGGACGGGTTGATGGCTAAGCTCGTGCTACTACTTGTTACTTGCTTAAAGTGAGCAAATTGTTATGTAATGTCAATTATAGAGTTATAAAAATGTTCAAATCAATTGGTGAGCTGAACTGGTATCATGATTTTTCTCTGGAATGAAAGGGTAAAACGACACAGATGAGGCTATAGCAATGAATGATTCTATAACAATTCTTCTTATCTTAACCTTTTATCAGGCAAAGAACTATATTTATATAAGCACTCATTGAAATACTTGCAAATTCCAAATTTCAACCCCAGAGAATATTGGAGGATATTACATACTGGCAGAATGTGTAAAAAAAACATACAAAAATAATATTTTGAGAAAAAAGTTTACAAGATTAAAGTGGCAAATCTACGAGAAAAAATTTTGCAGATTTATGAGATTTAAAGTGGTGAATCTGGGAGAAAAAAGTTGCTTTTTTCTCGTAAATCTGCAACTTTTTTTCGCGCATATTTGCCACTTTAAATCTCTTAAATCTGCTAAAAAATTTCTTGTAGGTTTGCTTTAATCTAGTCAATTTGCAACTTTTTCCCCAGTAAGCCTATGTATGATGAATGCGACCTGGCCGTTCAGACTGGAGTCGCATGTCAAAAGATCAGATATGTATCGGTTTTAGGACCACATATCCAAGTGGCCTGGATCGCATTTGAAAAAATCGGATCTGTGTCGTTCAGACTGTCATTAAAAGATCAGATGCAGGTCACATAGGGGCGAAAAAATCGGATTTGGGTCACTTCAGGCTGCAGTCTGAACGTAGCCTTAGTGTCTAAAGTGTTTTCATTCCCAGCATGTTCTTGCTTTGACAGTACGTGTCCTTATTTAAAGCTGCTTGGTCAAAAAACTTCTGCCAAAAGAGAAGTAGCTTATAGGGGTCAGAGACAGGCAAATCAAACTGAACTTTGAATATTTTTTTTGATAGTCTTCACTTCCACAATTTCGGTTCCCCTTAAATTTGTAACACAGGAAGCTGTACATCATGTTCTCAATTTTTAGAGTGTTATGAGCAGTTATATACATTTGTTGGGCCTGACTCTGCCAACAAGTCCTCCAACCATAAGGACCAAACAGCTGGATTTGTTACCGTCTTTGTTCAAATGTTTTCTGATCTGACACCTCTATTGTCAGGATGACACTGTCAATACCTTCACAAAACCCATATGGCCAATAGAGAAAAAAAGGTTAATCTGACTGTTTTCTGATTGAGAAGGGAAGTCAAATGATAAGCCACTTAAAGAAATATGTTAAACACCATATTGCTATAAACACTCACCATGACTATTATAACAGTAACACAAGCAGCTGATTCCAGAGCTGTGCAGAGGAACTGGTCTAATTAACCCAACTAATGTTTGGGGCTTTAAATCACAAGTTTAATCACAATACAATATCATAAGAATTTTTTGGACATCAATATGATTTTCCCTGATATCACAAAGAAAGCCATTATAACTTTTCGGTTCAACTTGAATCACGGGCCTGCGATCAATATTAACTTTTAACAAAGTTGATGCTTGAGATGTTTATGTATACCAAAAAAACAATTTAAGTATTATTTAAAAATATATAATCTAATAATTATAATAATAAAAATAAAATACATAATTAAAGGTTAATGATAAAAAGTATTTCAATAAAGGTGTTTCCTAAGGATGATGATATGTATCGATATTGTCCCTTTGTATGGACGATGTTGGATCATTGATCGGTGAATCAATAAATCAATCCACAGCAGTTTATCGTTCCAATCTTGCTCATGTTTTAACCTGATGCTGTCAGATTGTTTGTTACACAGAACCATCTGAGAAGAATTGTTCACAAACTCTGTGGAAAAGGGCAGACACTTTCAATAATATGTGCCATCTGTCTGTCACCAGCCGTGCTGAAACCAGTCCAAAAGCCTTTAGTGTTTCTTTAATCAAGACATACTCCAGGATACAACTGATGCTATTGCATGAACGGCATGAATACTGAATGGTCAGAGTCACCCGTCTGTATCGCCACACACACGTTGCTGCCAATTACTCCTCACAGGATGCTGACTGGTCAGAACAAGTCAAACACATTGGCCCTCATTTATCAAACGAGCGTACGTCAGAAAGTGAGCGTAAAGTGGGCATACGATCATTTCTACGCAAGGCTCGCCATTTAGTGTAAAGTGGGCGTACGATCATTTCTACGCAAGGCTCGCCATTTAGCGTAAAGTGGGCGTACGATCATTTCTATGCAAGGCTCGCCATTTATCAATCTGGACGTGAGCGGAGGGTACGATCAGATCTCAGTCTGCTCTCAGCTCGTGTACGCAGGTTTGAGTCAGAGTGAAGTCCACACGTCTGAGTCAGAGAATTTATCTCAGACTATTGTATCGATGCCTGGAGCTGATAAAACTCTTGGTGTTTTGTTTTTTAATGGTGGCAAACCAAAGCATGTTTAGGCTGCAGAATTTATCATTAAAACATCATTTAAAATAAATACACCCTGCGACCGTGAAATTCTTTAAACAGAATACCAGCCGAGGATATTAAATGTTGTTGTCTTCTGTTGTTTACTGTTATCCAGCTAGACATCGGAGCGTCAGCGTCTCCTTCACCAGCGGTTCTGACATTACTTGGTGGTCTTTACACTTCTTAATAAGATCAATGTTCTGTGAGTTTATTGCAAACGATGCAATGTTTCTAGGGGGACGAGGACCAGGAGGACTGTTATAACATTCAGATTGATCCAGAGCCATTTGCAAGCCGAGCCTTTCCAAAAAAAGACATAAGTATTACTAAATGTAAAGAAGTGAATAATATCTCTCCATCATAACAATAATAATAATAATAATATCTGCATATTATATAGGCTATTAGGCTTTATATATCACGATGTATGAATTAAATATTCAAACCTCACCAGGAGTTTAATGATCCACTGCTACTCCACTGATTTCCTTCCTTTTCACTTTTTATGCTGCCAAACAAAACCAGTTTGTTGTGTTTCACTTTCTGACTCTGAGAAATTCCTCTTCTTTTGGAATTAAAACTTACTTTAAACAATGTTTACCTCCTTCAACCAAAAAGCTGTAAAAACGTTTAAATCTGTGCTCCAAATATAAAATATTCACCATTTCATAAACCTCCGTCACTGTATATTTCTGTAAAATGTCTATTTCGCTCCTGTTGTTATTTGTAATGGTGCATGTTGCTAATAAAGCTGACTTTTTGGCTGTATTGCGTCCTTCGGTGTTGCAAACTCTGGAGGCGAGCCTTCTGAATCGGGTTTATATTATATTATATATTAGGGCGTGACATTTAAATGACGCTTGTTTCGAGCCGCCACATTTATCAACAGCCGATCATTCTTGCCCTGTGATTGGAGAGATACGATCGTTTGATAAATCCCACGTGAACCCTGTCGTAAGACAAAACATACGCTCAGATCGGCGCTCGTTTCTACGCTCGTTTCTGCGCTCGTTTCTGCGCTCGTTTCTGCGCTCGTTTCTACGCTCGTTTCTACGCTCGTTTCTCCGCTCGTTTCTGCGCTCTTTTCTGCGCTCGTTTCTGCGCTCGTTTCTACGCTCGTTTCTACGCTCATTTCTACGCTCGTTTCTACGCTCGTTTCTGCGCTCGTTTGATAAATGAGGGACATTACATGCCATGAATCTGGCAAGATGGATTTGCAATCTTGTGATTCGGCGATCCTCATTGTCATTGTCATTCTGCTGTATAGGAAAGTGTTGCACTGTCTTCCAACTCTGTCAGTCTTTAATCTTGTAAATTATATTATAAAACTGCTCAGCTATTTGCTACCATGCAGATCAAGGTGACAACAGTGTGTTATGATTATGTTCATGCTGTTGGCCTTAACTGCATGTCTTTCTAAGGAGACAACCAGTTAAAAGACATAACAACAGACTCCGAGCTGAAATGTATGAAGCCAATAGCAATGTTCTCAGAGGAATTTCAGCAGGCAATCGCCACTATTGTGCTCATTTGCAATTTATAAAACACAGTTCAATGCCTCACTCCGATTGCACTCCTTAATGTCTTTTAGCTCGGTTGTAGAAAGTATTTATTGGTCAGCTGAAACAACAGAACGAGCCGGAGAGCCCAGACAACTTTTATATCTACAATGAACTGCTGCCAAGAGCTGGTAGAGAGATATTTGCAGACAACATAGGGGAGTGAGAGAGACAGAGAAAGTGACCCATTGCCCTAGTGACAGAAAAAGTACATACACACACACACTGTCCACTTACTCACACACTTTCACCTGCAGCTATTGTTGATCATCTCTCTTTGGCCGTTTGTTTTCCCCTCCGCTCCTATTTATTTACCCATCATTACTCACACATACCCAGACATACCTTTTTTACAAATAACTCCATGCTGACTGCAGACACACAGGACTCTTTCATTCCACTTTTCTGGCTCCCCTCGCCTGCCCCAGGGACAGGGGCTGATAAACATCTGACACGATGGGGAGGGCGGTGAACACTTGTCCACTCTTTGCTCCTCTCCAACCACTGAACAGATATATGCTATCTCCATAACACCTTTAGTTTGTATAGTGGGTTATGCAAACGCCTACAATGCTTATCATGACCTAAATTAAATTAAGGCCAACCATAAATTGTTGTGCTCCACTATACTGTCCTACAAAGTCTAACTGCAGTAACTATGTAAAGGCAAGGCAAGGCAAGTTTATTTATATAGCACAATTCGGACACAGGGCCATTCAAAGTGCTTTACAGGGGCAAGATTAAAATACATAAAACACATTAGAAGACATTTAAAAGCGAATTAAAAAAAAAAAAAAAAAGTGAATGAATAAAACATTTAAAAGCGAATGAATAAAAATTACAGGTTAAAATGGAAACAGAAAAGTCTTCAGACTTGATTTAAAAGAGCTGAGAGTTGCAGCAGACCTCAAGTTCTCTGGGAGTGTAAAGGGTAAAACTGAGGAAAAACTGCATTAAAGTTTTTTAATGTTTTTTGGCAGCCAAACGGGGTATAGGTAGGTAAGTGAAATTATATTTCTACATGTATTGACGATGTCATTTTTTACATTTTATTCACTTTTTATTGAGGAATTTTTTTACATTTTATACAGAACAAAGAACAGGAACAGTTGTGGTGCTCAGGCTTGAGCCATCTTCTGGTAATGGCCTTTTTGATGATGTCATTTTTATGCTTTAAAAAAAAAACCTTTGACCCCAAAAATATAGTTTGTGCACTCTGGTTTTGCATTGCTGTAAAATGTTTTAATAGTAGTGCAAAAAGAGTGCAGTAACTACAATGTTGTTGTCTTCTTTCAGCTTTTATAGCGATTTTATAGCGTTTTCAGCTATCGAAGTGTATTTAAAAGTGTTTAACAACTATTCAAATATTTGTGTATTTTAGACTTAATATCATAAAGTAATGTTATATTTTAGTCTTATCATTTTATCTCACTTTTTTTTACTTGATCACTATCGAGATAATAATTTCCCTATCAAATAAACTTATCATTTCTACTATTCTTGTCTTCACTATTCAACAATGAAGAAATTCAAGGCTACACTGTATCACAGTCCAAATGAACTTACTGCAGTCTGCTTTGGTTTTGAGTTTGATTTTGTCGTTACTGCAATTTTAATAAAATTATTTATTTGCAATAAAGCAAAAACTGAAGTCTAAAACTTTGTCACACGATAAAACAGACATCAAGGAGTTCATTTTAAGTTATAACTCAATTTCAACCAAAATAGTAAGTAAGTAGTTACTGCAGTTAGGCTTTGTAGGGCACTATAGGAGGCTGAAAAGGAATGTTATGCAAACATTCTTATCAAAAGAAAAATGGCTCAGTGTGAAACAAGGCAAACAACAGAAAAGCAAAAAAGGGAACTGAACATTTCAGAATTTCAGTATTATGTCTCAAAGACACAAACACAAGAGACATGACACGTGTAGGAAGTGCTGAGTGCTGCTGGAAGTGAGAACAGTGGTGATACGACAACAAAGAAATAATGGCAGCCAGATTTGAGGTGCTGTTTCCCGTAGCTCCATCAGAACACTGCCAGCCCTTTTATTGTGCACTCTACGACCAATATAAAGACTTTAATCGTGATTACGGTGTTCGTAGGCCTGAGAAAGACTGGAACTAGGTTAATGGTCTCTAGAAAAAAGGAAGAAGAAAAAAAACAATGACTGTGCAGCAGTTACTGTAATTATGCAGTCCTCCTTAGTCCTCTAAGACAGTGATTCCCAACAGGGGGGGCCCGACCCCCCGAGGAGGGCGCCAAAGATCCATGGGGGGTCGCGAAGCCCTCTTGATTTTAAGGGATGTAATAAATCTAATGTGTTAAATATAGATGAGTCAGCATTTAATTCATTAGTGGGACAAAAACAACTAAATAAGGGCTACATTAAACGTTTATTCATTTATTTAAATAGAAAAATCACTATAGAAAAGTTTAAAAATAAAGGCTATATCGCGAGAATAAGGACATGTGTAACATCCCTCCTGCAGTATACACAGGTAACCTCACCTTGCGGTAACCTCACCTTGCGGTAACCTCACCTATCGGTAACCTCATCTAGCGGTAACTTCACCCTGTGGTAACTTCACCCTGTGGTAACCTCACCTAGCGGTAACCTCACCTAGCGGCTACCTCACCTAGTGGTAACCTCACCTAGCGGTAACCTCACCTAGCGGTAACCTCACCTTGCTGTGACCTCACCTAGCGGTAACCTCACCTAGCGGTAACTTCACCTTGCGGTAACCTCACCTAGCGGTAACCTCACCTAGCTGTAACCTCACCTAGCGGTAACCTCACCTAGCTGTAGCCTCACCTAGCGGTAGCCTCACCTAGCGGTAACCTCACCTCGCGGTAACCTCACCTAGCGGTAACCTCGCTTTGCGGTAACCTCACCTCACGGTAACCTCACCTAGCGGTAACCTCACCTAGCGGTAACCCCACCTAGCGGTAACCTCACCTATTGGTAACCTCACCTAGCGGTAACCTCACCTTGCTGTAACCTCACCTAGTGGTAACCTCACCTAGCGGTAACCTCACCTTGCGGTAACCTCACCTAGCGGTAACCTCACCTAGCGGTAACCTCACCTAGTGGTAACCTCACCTATCTGTAACCTCACCTTGCTGTAACCTTACCTAGCGGTAACCTCACCTTGCGGTAACTTCACCTTGCGGTAACCTCACCTTGCGGTAACCTCACCTAGCGGTAACCTCACCTTGCGGTAACCTCACCTAGCGGTAACCTCACCTAGCAACAGAAACACAGAGCTAATGGAAAATAGGTGAAGCGTCAGGGAGAAAAAAATGCTGAATATCTCAAAAAGAAAAGGAGAGGGTACCATGAAAGTTACATCGAATTCGGCTTTATAGAAGCAATGGACAATAGGGGGGTCGCCAAAGTTTACAGTGGTAAAAATGCGGGTCCCTCAAGAAAAAGGTTGGGAAAGACAGCTCTAAGAGACACCTGGAAAAACAGAGCTAACATCTGGGGCCCAAAGAAGGGCCGCGATTACACACTGCAGCAGACAATCTAACTCAATCAATGAAACCCAAGACTGGAGCTACCTCTTACATTGTTCTGGTTGAAACCAAGAGTTATTATTAAATAAAGCTGCACAAATTCATATTATTAAATTAACAATGAATCAAATAAGTGTTTACTGTGAAATGTGTTGCCCATAGTGACAAACCCCACAGAGAATTATTAGCTACTCTGCAGCTCCCTGTGGCTCCACTGAGCTATTAGCCTCTTTCTGCCCATTGTCTGGGTTTCAAACGTCCCTCTCATCATCCTGGTTTCCAAAAGAAGCAAGCAGCTATTTCAGTGAAAAAGTTCTGATCAAACCCCTGTCCACTCTCTTCTCAGCACCAATCATCAGACAAACTGGTGAAGAAAGTTTGACATGTAGCAGCTATAAGGGCAGATGCTTCCACTAGATGTGAAAATGAGCAGTTGTTTGCTACCCCGTTAAACAGAACTGGCACAGCTGCCCCCAAATAGGCCAAGAAAAAAAGGTCCAGACAGGGCTGCACGTTTACTTTTTCCCCACATGTGCTCCTTTAAAAATGTAGAAGCGCATTAAGAACTTTGGGGGTGCAATTAAAATAGTAAATAAAATATTAAATAATGTGTTGTTCCTGAATAAAGGGATACCAGGAGACATCTAAAGCAAAAAAGTGATTAAATTTATTTGAATTATACACAACCAATCATTGCTTGGCTACATAAGAAGTAACATTAGTAAGTATAATGTGAAGTGATAAATTTCAACTGTTGGGAAAACTTATTTTTCATGGCAAAAAATAAGGAAATCTATCATAAGTACTCCTTCTGCCTTATCAAATTGGTCTACTTTTGTTAAAATATTTGTTGGGAGAAAGTTTTCTTTTGACTAATAAAGTCACAGAGATATTCCTTTAAGGTGATACACAGGTATATGTATTCTATATGGACATGATTTGTGAGACTTCAATGACCTTTAGCACACCAGAGTGTATTTGTAGAACATAGCTTGTTGTTTTACATGTTTGTTCATGTTCTTCGTGTTATGAGACAGGTGCTTTTATTTGAAAGGATAGTGCCGGTAAATGGAAAGACATACAGTAAATAATGAGTGCATCTTATATTATAAAAAGTTGTCTAGGACCTGGCTGGTGGAGCACAAGCTGTTAGAGTGTTCCAAAAGTGGCCACGAAATGGTTTTGATCAGGCGGCAACCTCCAGGTCTGAGCAAGGAGGCAAACCAGGAAGTGCCTTAAGCTGCATTCTACCAAAAATACCAGCAGGGGGCGCTAAGTGTAGCCGCAAAAACATTTCTGTCCATTCAATTCAATGCAAAATGAGAAAACTTCTCACTTGATTTATTACCTCAGAATTTTTTTTAGGACAACACTATGGTCTCAGTTGTTAGTAAAAAATCTTCTTCAAGACAATTTGATGTTGATAGTTCAAATAATGGCCCCATTTAGAAGAAAATAAAAATAAAGAATGGTATGATTTGGGGCGTGGCTACCTTTGACTGACAGGTGGCTAACAAGGCGAGCCGTCATCAGGAGAGAAGCAGAGCAATACGTATCCACGGCAACATGTCAATAACACACACACACACACACACTCAGCTCAGCAGCTACACAACAACTGCGGCTGCCGTCACTAACTGCACAGCGTCCGCCGCTTATTGTAAACAACCGGCATGCTAACTGTACACAAAGTTTCCGCCGCTGATCGTAAAAGAAACGGCGTCACCAACTGTGTCCGGTGCTTGATGTAAACAAACGCAGGTCACTAAGTGAACACATGTTGCTACAGCACATACACACTGTACTGCTACAGAGCTAACTGTTAGCCTGTTAGCACTGACTGTCCTGCCTCTTAAAGGAGCCAAGCCACTCTTACAGTAGATGCATTATAACGCAGACTTTTTGTGCTTTCTCAGTAATACTGCAAATGTTTGACAGGTAGCAGGAATTGCCCAAAAAAATCTCCGTAACAGCTGTTTATATATTATTTAAAATACATAATAATATAATATTTATCTCAGTGCAGTTTCTGTTCTATTTTATTTGTTTTGATTGTACTTTTTTTTAATGTTTTATGTATCTAGGATGTTTTAATATTAATTTTCCACATTACAATTTCAATGTTTAATATTCTTGAGATTTAAATATTTTTTGGGCACAAATGCTCGCACTGTCCAGCCCTTCCCGATCAAAGAGTGCTTTTCAAGGTTGCAGAACATGAGGCACACCGTACTGCTGTTTTTGTTGGAATATGCTCCAACTGGTCCATGCCACTTTGCAATTGTGTCTATTTTTATTGCTGAAATGGAGATTGTGTAGTGTAGGTACCTGAGACCCTCAGAAGACATCATGGGCAGTATGACCAGCTGGTCCACCAGCTTAGCTTGGATGATGGTCTGTTCAAGACTTATTTTTTACAATGATTCACCTCTGCATTCATCCAATTGGAAATTCAGAGGAGAAAAGTGCTTGACGTCACGTGTTTTTTTCTGAGTTGAAGCTTTTTTATTTTGTAGCGCTCAGGGTACTCCTGCAAAACCCAAGGTGCTTTGAGTAGAAATATGCAAGGCACTCAGCAATGCAAAAGCAGCAAGCAAAGCACTTCACTTCCTCTGAAAATAATTACAAAAAGTTACCCAAAACTGCTGAAACACTCAGGCCCTACTGCAGCTTTAGCCTTGGTCTTTGTATTTCTCTTAAAGATTCATCTATGGTCGCGAGCAACACAGTATTATTTATAGTTGTGCAGTAAAGGGAAGCAGCTTTAGAGCCTATGCTCGTCTGTGCGATAGCTACAAAGGATGTGGTACTTTCAAAAATGCACACAGTAGGGCTATGGTTGCTATAGAGACAACAAGTACTGTGATTGTTGTCATTCTGTTTTCTTCTACCAGTTCCTGATGCTGGGGAGATTATTAAAAGTCAAGAAAACATGAAGCAGAATTAAAAAAAAACGTCATTAAAGCTAATGAAGGTATAGCATGGAATGGAGAAAGAATGGAAAGTGTGGCCAACTGTCACTTTATGTCACAAATACTTATAAAAATGTAGATATCTATACTTCCCTACAAAGCCTAACTGCAGCAACTAAATGTTGGTTCAAAATTGAGTTATAACTAAAAAAATGAACTCCTTGATGTCTGGTATATCTTGTTACAAAATTTAAGATTACATTTTTTCTTTATTTCAGAGAAATAATAAAATAAAATTTAACTAAACGTAAAAAAAAGTAACTACAAAATCAAAATCCAACATAAAACCAGAGCAGAACACAGTAATTGCACTTACAACGGTCTGCTTTGGAGATATATATATATATGTGTGTGTATATATATATATATATATATATATATATATATATATATATATATATATCCTGACCAGGTTCCCTAAAGGTTTTCACCAACTCAGACTCAACTCAGACCCCCAAGTATGCATGTTTACTGTTGGAAAAAATATTTTGAGCATGACTTTATCAAACGATCTGATTTTCTCTGTATGCAAATGAGCGCATATTTGATGAGATATGGCCTCATTTGCATATGTAAACATTAAAATACAAAAAACATGCAATACATTTTTTTCTCATCTTGACATAAGTAATCAACTGAGAAAGTTTCATGGTGATATCTATTATTTAATTATTTATTCTTTTTACCCTATTCACCTGTGGTGTCTTGACTTTATTGGCTTATTATGCTAATTATGCAAATTGCCCAAAGTGCAATTTTGCAACCAAGTTAAATTCCATCCATTAGGCCTATAGATGACATTTCTGCAATAAAACTTTAGGGTACTCAACATTTCTTGATTGATTGATTGATTGATTGTCTTTATTTCGAACATGCAAGCAAGTAAAAAAACAACAACAAAAAAATCCAAGTTTAAATATTAATAGATCAATAAATAAAAAACAAAACAAAAAATAAAAAAAAAAATTGAGAAGACAGACACTTTCCGCAAGCTCGAAAGGGAGTAGGAAGAAGTAAAAAAACGTATCGAGTCCTACCCCTTAACAGGTCTCTATATCTATATATATATATATATATATATATATGTATATATATATATATATATATGAATAATCAATATAGTCATGTACAAATATTATAAACAATTATATATATATATATATATATTTATATATATATATATATATACTATAAACAATTTATATTACATTGTAAATACCTATACATGTATATTGTAAATTACTATATAAATATAAATATTATAAACATAAATACAATTACCATGAGTATTACAAAACTACAGTCTACATATGTCCATGTTACAGAGGCTTTTCTAAATTTCTGTCCTTTGTGAAGATGATGTCTTTATATTTGTTTTTAAACTGTCTTATGTTTTGGCTTTTTTGTACTTCCACACTTATTCCACAATTTAACTCCGTAAATGCTGATACAAAAGCTCTTCTCGGTTTACTATTGGGCCTATGGGGATTACGGCTAGATGAAGTGGGACCTTTAAGCCCTTTGTCAATCATATATCGGACTTTACTCCCACACAAGGACAAGCACAGGGGTGACGTGACAAGCACATTTCACAGCTGACAACATGCTGCGATCACACGCTCTGAGACAAGGACAACCAGGAACCTCCATGTTTCTTACACCTGCTCTAATTGGCACCAAGGCCTGTTCATGGCCTGTCACCCATCTGTGAAGTGTGCTGTCATCTCCCTGAGCCCCCGCTACAGGATCAAGGTTAATGGCTTCTGTTGAAAACAACAGGAGCGATGATTGCTCAGGGCAAATATATGTTGGTGTTTTTTGTTTGACAGCGTCATACCGCACCAGCTCCGCTCCTCCACCCTTCCACCATCACCAGGATCAACTTCTCTGGCCAAAACATTCCCCTTCTGTCACCAATCTGGGAGTTAAAATTGACCCACAACTCACCTTTGACACCCACATCAAACACCTCTGAAAGACATCATTCTACCACATCAGCAACATGGCCAAACTCCATCCAGCAGTCAATAATAATAATAATAATACATTTTATTTGTAAAGCACTTTTCATAAAGAAATCTCAAAGTGCTACAGAAACCAGAAACAAAAAACAAAAGAGGAAGAGAAAACTCGGACACATTAAAATCAGCAGTAGATAAAAAAGGACATAGGTAATAAAGTACATTATTAAGAGATTAAGGTGCAGAGATAATAATAAAAACATCTAGCGACAACCTAAAAATGCCTCCCTGAATAAAAAAAGTTTTAAGCCCTTTTTTAACCCTTTATCAGTCGAAGAACTATATTTGGTAACTTCAGTGGATATCAAAATCGGGTCGAGAAAAAAGTTGCAAATTTACTAGATTAAAGTGGCAAATCTACAAGAAAAAAAGTTGCAGATTTAAGAGATTTAAAGTGGCAAATCTACAAGAAAAAAAGTTGCAGATTTAAGAGATTTAAAGTGGCAAATCTGCGCGAAAAAAGTCGCAGATTTACGAGATTTAAAGTGGCAAATCTACAAGAAAAAAAGTTGCAGATTTACGAGATTTAAAGTGGCAAACCTACAAGAAAAAAAGTCGCAGATTTAAGAGATTTAAAGTGGCAAATTTGTGCAAAAAAGTCGCAGCTTTATGAGATTTAAAGTGGTGAATCTGCGAGAAAAAAGTTGATTTTTTCCCCACTTCTTTCTCGTAAATCTGTGACTTTTTTCGCGCAGATTTGCCACTTTAAATCTCATAAATCTGCAACTTTTTTTCTTGTAGATCTGCCACTCTACCAAATACGGTTCTTAGCCTGATAAAGGGTTAAGGGCACCCTGGTAGATGCAGAGAAGCTCGTCCACGCATTTGTCTCGTCCTTTGATGTGGTTGAATATTATTTCTTGTTTTGTTATTTTAGTCTGCAATTAGAAAAACGCTGATGTCGCCTCCGTACTGTGATGAATTGTGGTCTGGAAAAGTCTACTCTCCGAGCGGACTCTGGAAGTCTGCAGAAAGTTGAAAAATGATATGCTAAAAAAGTATAGGTTGCAAACTGGATGAGGACGTTCTTGTAACTGCCTTCAGTGTTTTGTTTTGTTTTGTTTTGTTGTTGTTTGTTTGTTTGTTTTTTCTTTGCGGGAGTAATAGAAATTTCCAGATCCATTCCAGATCTATTTTCTTATCAGTCAACCATAGTATATCAAACAAATAAATAAATAATAATAATAATACATATTTATTTGACATTAAGCGGCTATATATAGAGAAAAAATGTCTTATTTGAAGTGTTGAGTACCAGGGGAGTATTTTATACTTCAGCCTACTCCCTTTTTTTCTGTCTATCTTATTACTTAGACGGGGCTCTATATACTATATGTGTGTAAATGTTTATATGTTTATATACATCTGTTTAATGGTGCCTATGTAAGTATGTGTATGTATATGTATATGCATGTAGCCTACACTGTTGTAGTTTATGTTGTTTATTTTTTCGGTATGAAAAAAAAAAAAAAAAAAAAAGTTGGCTTGAGGCTCTTTGTGGATTGGATCAATTGTGGATTTGGACTACCCATCAGTACTGGAAGATTTCTGTGGAGCATCCTCGCAATGTATGCAAGTCTGCAAGTTAGGACATTTGGATTCAGCCTTAGAATTCCTTATCATAAGGCCATGACACAGCTGGACTGATAAGCTGGACTGATAACAGTCATGAGAGTCAGCACTGAGGAAAATGTCCAAATTGCTTGACTCAAACATACATATGTTAACACCAGAGAGGCCAATCCATTTGGGGAGATCAAAAGAAGGCCAGCAGCCCTGCTTAATTCTTTGCATGTTTCTTAAATTGAACAAGACAGGCTTGTAGAGAACTTGGATCTGGGAAATGCCATGCAGGGACATTGTGACAGCTAACATTTCAAACAAAAAGAGGTCAATTGTCTGGCTCAGCTTTTCTAGTTTTCAGTTCAAATGCATTCAAGAAAGGGGTGGGCGATATGGCCCTAAAAGATTATCACGATATTTCAGAGCATTTTTGCGATAACAATATTCTTGACGATATTAAAAAATACTGAAAAAATATATAGAAAAATGTTTTTAGAGGAGAGAAAAATTTGTACATTTTATAGAACAGATAATTTATTTTCATAAAAACCCAAATTTGCTGCCTTTCACACATTCAAATGCCACTATTCCATCAAATACACTGATCTTAATCACTGCATATTTTAATTAATTATTGTAAAGGAGAATGTAAGGGTTCTTGTTCTTGTTCAATGTTTTATTTAAGACATCTTATTTTGACAGTCTTCTTGTAAATACGGTGGTGGATTCTGTGCTTTTATTTTAAGAGCTGCATTGTTTAGCGACAGGAAGTAATAGTAGCTTTTTGTGATTAAAACAACTTTAATTGTTAGCTAATGTAGCTCGCAGCTAACGAACGGCATAATGTAACAGTGTCTTTGGACTCTGACAGCCCGGACAGGTTGATAGTGTTTAGTTCAGCGCGCGCACACAGAGAGATGATGTGGGGACGGGACTGAGAGCTTGGTGTATTCAGTGCGTGTGTTTAAGTGTGTGAATGCGTGCGCATGTCAACAATTAGCCTAAAATGCGTGGTATGTACTAGCATGTTAAATAGCCGTCAAGTGATAGAAACAAATACAGAAAAATGTACTTTGGAAGCCTGTTTTTTTTCTTTCTAGAATAAAAAGAAACAGCTTCATGCTATATTGTAATGACAACCATAAAACATTGTGAATTAAGATACAACACTTTTAACCCTTTATAGGGCACTCCTGGAAATTGAAAATATCAACCCTGAAGTGTTATTGGAGGATATTACAAGACTTTTTGCAAAAAGTTTCATTTTTATATTGCAAATCGAGGTAAATTGAGTCATTATTATAATAATTATTATCATATTTATTATAGTGTCTTTCCCACAGCAACCCTAAATAGACAATAACACATAATTTGCATCCATCACCACTTTATCTTTTACCTTTAAACTGTTTATTAGAACCTGGTCTCACAGGAATCCGTGAAATAGCCACAGATTCGCTTGACTCAAAATCCGTGGAATAGCCACGGAATCACTCAAATTTCCGTGAAACTGACACGGAGTTCGCTACAATGCAAGTTAATGGCATATTATATATTGGATATTTTTTCCTATTGGTTTGTTCCAAGTCACGTGACTTTTAAGGTCCCGGCGGTCAGAACAAAAAACATGGCGGACAGTTCTCTCTTTTTTGTGAAAAAAATCAATATTTTGACTTAGTTTCTGCATAAAAATGGATTTTAATCACAGTTCTAGCGAGAAATATATGTTTTATTTTCTAAATATTTACTCAGTGAATGTACATAATCACTTTGTATGTTTGAATAGCCACGGGATGTGACTGTCATTAACTTGCATTGTAGCGAAATCCGTGTCAGTTTCACGGAAATTTGAGTGATTCCGTGGCTATTCCACGGATTTTGAGTTAAGCAAATCCGTGGCTATTTCACGGATTCCTGTGAGACCAGGTTGGTTTATTATCTTTTTAGACTACTTATTACATATGCGTAATGTCTGAACGTCTTTTTCAAAGCACTTTATATATGTAAATTTAGTTGTATACTTTTTTAATACGGTGACAATAAAGGAAAGCTTGAATCTTGTGTGATTCACTGAAGCTCAAGTTACCAAATATGGTTCTTTGCCTGATAAAGGGTTAAACAATCCAATGGTTTCAAGAACCATCTCACTGTATAGAGCTGTACAGTGGTGCATGACTTTGCTGTCTGAGGATGTGGAAAAGGTGTGTGAAGTGTGATTTGTGCTGGCCATCAGTCATCCTGGACTTTAGGCGTTAAGTGAAATGAGAGATGGCAACAAAGCCCTGCAGGCCTGAGCTTTGGTCGTGGTCTGTCTCAGACATTCACTTTCAGAAGGTCACACTTTGACAGATGAGGCTACGCTGTCTTCAGGGATACAAACACAATGGTGAACAGGACCGTGCTGTACACACATCAGATGTCAGAGTGCGTGTGTGTTTCTGCAGATCATGCTACCATGTAGACATGTAGCCTGGGTATACCCAGACTGCCTTGCACGCTCAAATTTAATTTCAAACCTCCATCCAGTCTGGCAACCAGAGAGGTTTCTTAGCCCTGTTTTAGGGATCCAATCACAGAGCGGGGACGGACGACAAGACGATGACGCGTACTACCCGGCAGACGGAAGCTTGTAGTTTTGTAGTTTTCTTACGGATCCAACATGGCTGCTGCAGACGCGAAACTCTCT